>NC_058140.1:3366704-3576704 GCF_011075055.1 Mangifera indica | reverse complement strand
GAGTACAAAGAAGTTGTGCCAAAGTGTTGAGAGGGTGAAGAGAAGGAAGGGACTTCACTGTCATCAAAGCTCCAATTTAAAGGTGTTGGCGTTGGTGAAGTTTGAAGGTGGCTTCATGATTGAGATTGACTTATTCAATTATGAGTTTATTAGAGAATCTGTCGAAGAGGAATAAAAAGGATCATAATATATAAATAAAAAAATAATTAAAAAACAAGTTAAAAATAAAAAATGTATTAAAGAAAATAATTTTATTGATAAGTTTTTAATGATTTAATTAAGTCAAATTGATTTAATTTAATTTTTAAATTAAATTTTAAATTTTAAATCTTTTAACTCTAAATCTAAACATTAGTTAGCATGATAAACAAAGAGGTCGAGTCCCTATCTCCCGATAATTAATTGAGGCCTTCTTGCGAAGCCCAAGTGTGAAATTGATTTCGGTTTACTAGGTGGGCAAAGTTCCACTTTTTATTTATACCTCTTGAAAGGTTGACACCGATTTCTGTCCATTTCTATCTCTGTTCGGTCACATTGCGATAGCACAGAGTCTTCAAATTAATTTAAATTAAGAATTAAAACATCCTCGTTACAGTGTGTGTGTGTATATATATATATATATTCGTTTCTTTTATGAGTTAATATATATTTGTTCGAATCGAGTTTAAACTTTTTATTTCAATCAAGTTTAAGTTTTTTATTTCTCAGTTTTAGTATAATATCAGTTAACTTTTAAAAGTTTAAAATTTTATATTTACATTTTCAAAATCTTGTATTTATATCTATAAAACTTAGATTTACCTTTTAAACTTTTATATGTGAGTAATTGTATAATAAAATTATGTGTACCTACTTTAAGTGCACAGATAAGTATATATTTATGTATGTTATCAAATGATTTGATAAATTTAAATTAAAGATAAAGTAAAACTTCATCACGTAATGACATACATAAGTATATATCTATTTTTGTACTCAAAGTAGATTCATATAGTATTAATCAAAATTTTATCTGGTTCCTCAGTTTTTAAAATTCATACATATAATCCAACGCTAAACTTTAAATATTGAAAATACTTAATAAATATATAAACTATAGAGTTTAACTGTAATTTCATGAATCAAACATTAGTCTATCATTTATATTTGAGATTTAAGTCTTGCATAAACCCAACTAATATAAACTTGTATCCAATAATATTCGATTCCAGTCAATTTGATTGCACTCTTATTTGCAAACATGTGACTTTTAATAGAGATCTCTCTTGACTTCATAAAGATATTTTTTAATTTCTTTGTCATTTTGCCTACAACTATGACTACAACTTCATACCTAAAACAAAACTTCTTTGTCATTTTGCCTCTTTAGTCTTAACATGTTGCAATCAGAACTATAAACACTGAATCCATGTTGTAATGTGTATTACATGTTTGTTTCTTTGATGCCCAAGAAAGTGCTTGTAATGCCAACACCAATAATTCTTTCATATTCAGCCTCCAAGATGTATCAACAATACTTATCTCCTGGTGATCTTTCTTATAGCCAATCTCTTCTCGAGTTGTATCAAACCAGTAACGATTAAAAAATACATACAACTCTATTTCTGTTTGTTTAACATAATTTCACAATCTTTTTTACCGATCCATTATAGGGCATATTTTCATTTAGAAACGCCTCTCTTATCATAACTTCATCATTTTGGGCTTCTTTCACAAAAGAAAAAATTGATTCTTTTTTAGTTTCAAACTACGAAAATGATGTTTGTTCATAGTTCTTTGATCATTATTGTATTCATGATTAAGAATTTCTTTTACCCTTAAAACACTGTTAATAGTAATGAATTAGATAAAATAACCTTCTGTATTTAAACCCTTATAACAAGCTTTGTCACAAACAAAACTCTTAAGTTTACAAAAATACTTGGTCCATAAAAAAAAATTAAAATTTATCTAACAATTCATTAGGATACATCCACCTAGTTGCATTGTAATGGTTAGCTTCCCAAGATTAAAAAAATAGGGGAGAGAATATTTTCTCTAACTCGCAAAGTGGTAAAACAATCTTATTCTCTCTAGCTTGTAAAGTATTAAAGCAATCCGTCTTTGAATTGATCCGAATATGCTAAGCATAATACTTTGGCACAAACTTGTTTTATTTGAAGAAGTTGTTGAGATGAATCAAAGCATCATAAACATATTTAAGCAAAACCCTAATTAAAAATTGTCGGAATGAAGAAGAGAAGTTATAAAGTTTATTGGCTGATAAATACATTTCATAATTTTTGTTTAAATTATGTGTATTAATATGTTTGGGTAATTAATAGATTTTGATTGTCATTAAGAGAAATTTGTTTATTTTTCATAATAAAGGTTACATAATCAATATAAAAATATTTTATCTAGATAGAGACTCTTCATTTCAAAAAGTTAGACAGAAAGCTCGATTCCTAAGTCTTGACTAGGCCTAGGCCTAATCCTCAAAGCCCAAGCCCCAAGGATAATGGGCTTTAGGATTAGGCCCAAAAATAAAATAGAATAAAAAGTTTTTAAAAATATGAAATTGCCTTTCACCAATAAGTTTTTTAAATAAATTAAACTAAAATATAATGCCAAATAATAGTTGTAATATTCTGGAATTTTCCAGCTGATTGTCATTTAAACTAGTTTGGATTTTTTCCCACCTTCCACTTAATCACAAAATCTGGAATCTATTCCTTTAACTAAACTTTAGCATATTCTTCTCAAAATATTGTCAACAATTTAATTGGTTTTAATCAATAACTCTCTAAGCTTTTGATTATAACGTCAACTAGATCGAGCAGACCTCCGAGCCCCCATCAAAACAACTATATTGATTGGGTTAATCTGGGTTTTTAAAACAATTTTTTTAAGAATAATAACATTTGAAGATATTAAATTACTATTTTTTTTCTAATTGAAGGGATTAAATATTGTTATCCCCATTCAGAATAACAGTTTTGTGTAAATTATAACTCTTGATTTTAATGAATATTTTTTTTTAAAAATATATTAATTGGATTTTAATCCAAGACCATTGTATGATTTTTATTATTGTCATTTTCAAATACAACAACTTTTACAGATAATGAAAATATTTTTGAAACTTGAAAATACATAATCAAACTTACTATTTTTATTCTCTATTTAAAACAATAATTCCTGAAATAAAAGTCATCATTTATTTAACATAAATTATAGAACTGCCTCTATCTTATTAGGATGACATAGTAGGCTACAAATACAAAAAGTTTCATTTCAAGGGAAATTTCCCCACACTTTCCCCGGCTCATCCCCACTAAAAATATTATGGAATCTTTATTAAACATCAAGATATATTTATAATAATTTAAAATTTTTAAGGATAATTTAATATATAAAGATTTAGGAAATATATAAAATAATGGGTGAATTAAGAAGAAAACAAATCAGGGAGGGGATAAGTTGAGAATATAATTATCCCTATCATTATCTCATCTCTGATTATAGAGATTTTAGCCATCTCTATTTATATCCTCATTTTTATCAAAGAATACCTTTATTGTTTAAGGAGGAGTGGGTTGAATACCCTTTTTTGTAGGTCAAATTACCATTTATACGTTAATCTAATTAATGTGACATCAACAAGAATCATTAACAAATTTAATTAGGGTGGATCATTTACAAAGCCACTTCGTATCAAGTTGTCAAAGTAATTAATTAGGGGAGAGAAGTTACTATTCATAATTGAGGCTAGAGAGCGAAGTGCGAGTTTTTAAAATCAAGAGAAAAAATGAGATAAAATTATATATACAATTGATCCATGGGTGAGCGTTTGAGTTTTTAAAACTCAATTGGTGTATATTTATTATTGCATTAAAACTTAAATAGGAAATGGTCCTTTGGCCCAATGAGAATATGCAAACGATATAAGCTTACTAAAATAAAGATAATTAAGACAATATAAACCTTGTAATTGCCCAACATACAAATTTTCAAGTGTTAAAAATTTCACTTGCATGATTTATAGGCATCTATAAATACATACCTCTTCCATGACCAAATTATATTTAGGGTTATATATGTAGAGATTGTTATTTTATTTATTCCTTTATTCTTTTTTTTATTCTGTTATTGAGCTGGTATTATTCTATTAGCATAGTTTTGTCGTGTAATTAGTTTTGGTAACAAGTTGGTTAGATTTTTTTTTTTGTATATAAACACAGCTCTGTTTTGTTTTTCTTCTAAGGAGAATATACTGGAATTCTCTCCATTTTCTTCTTCTTTATTTTATGTTGTATTTGCTCATGGTATCAGAGCATTCGATCTGGTATTTGTGATTTTTTTATGATCGATTAGAGTAAATCTTTATTGTCATAATGGAAAAGGAGCAAGATGTTTCTGTTACTTAATATGCCCAAAATACAACCGACAGTGTAGTTGCCGGTGGAATCACGAAGGAGATGGCTTATAACTTGAATGGAGATCCATTTTCTTTGCAAAGTTTGGATCATCCTGGAATGGTGCTTGTGATAGTACCATTGACTGGAAATAATTATCTCACCTGGAGCAGATCTATGAAAATAGCTCTATGGGCGAAATTAAAGCTGGGTTTCATAGATGGAAGGATTTCCAAACCAGATGAAGGAACAACTAAGTTTGAGCTGTGGACAAGGGTAAATTACATGGTAACATCTTGGATCCTTAATTCAATCTCTAAAGATATAGTAAATGCATTTCTATATACCACCTCTGCTAAAGAACTCTGGGATGAAATTGCTGAAAGATATGGTGAAAGTAACGGGCCCTTGCTGTATCAGATCCAAAGAGATATAAGTTCAATATCTCAAGGAAATGATTCAGTAGCTAAATACTATACTAGACTTAAGAGATTATGGGATGAATCAACCTGTTTGATGCCGATTCCTACTTGCACTTGTGGTTCTGCTAAGGCTGTTGTTGATTTTAATACATTAAATAGACTGATGCAATTTCTGAGGGGTTTTAATGACTGTTATAACAATGTTAAAAACCAAATCCTTGTAATGGAGCCCTTACCTTCTGTGAACTGTGCCTATTCATTAATTCTTAGAGTTGAGAAGCAGAGGGAAGTACATGTGACCTTCAATGAGAACATTGAATCTGTTGGGTTATTTGCTAAAACCCAAAATAATGCACAATCATACAAAAGAGATGAAACTAGTAAAGGAAATACAAAGAAGACAAACTTTAGTAAGAAAGATAAGGATAATAAGTTCTGTGATCATTGCAATGTGAAAGGGCATATGAAGGAGACTTGTTTCAAGCTCCATGGATACCCAGATTGGTATAAGGAACTTAAGGAGCAACAAAGGAAGTCAGTAAGCAGAAGTACGGCTAATATGGTGGATACTCCACTAGATTTTGGAACTGAAAAGAAGCTTGATGGTAAGACAGATAAGCAAATGGATCTAGCTAGCATGGTGCAACAAAAAGTGCTAAAACTGATGAAAGACAAGATGCTTGTGGAAGGAAGCCATGTCAATTTTGTAAACCTGGATAATTATGCAGGTAATTCCTTAAATACTGAATATGCTTTAAGTTTTGCATTAAGTACTATTGACCTATTAAAACTTGGTACTTAGATAATTGACACAGGAGTATCAAACCATATGTGTGGTAATAAATCATTTTTTGATAAACCTAGACTAATTAAACACCTACTACTTGTTTGCTTACTTGATGGATCTGTCAAATTTGTTCATCGCATTGGAAATATACGTTTGTCATTAGATATTTGCTTGAAAGAGGCCCTGCATATACCTAGCTTTAAGTTTAACCTGTTATCAGTAAATAAACTTGCTAAATCTGCTACAATGAAGTTCATATTCTTACCCAACCATTGTTTACTACAGGACCTGCAGACTGAAAGGATTCTAGCAGTAGACAAACTCATAGGAAGCTTATACATATTAGACAACTCTTGTCTTAGGCAGTTCAATTGTAACAATAAGCTTAAATGTGACAGGATTTTTTCCAATCTTTCAAATATTTCAATACCTTGTACTGCTACTGTTTCTAGTAATAAAAGTTCATTACATTCCTCATCTTCTTTTTGGCACAAGCGTTTGGGGCATGCCTCAGTGAATGCTTTAAAACATATTAATTTCCTCAACCATCTTGATATATTAAATGAACCTGTTTGTGAAATTTGTCACATATCTAAGCAACAAAAGTTACATTTTACAGTCAGTAACATCAGTACCTTACAACCATTTGAACTGTTGCATTTAGATATTTGGGGGCCATATAAAGAATCTTCAATCAGTGGGGCATATTATGTTTTAACAATTGTGGATGACTTTTCTAGAGCCATCTGGACCTTTTTGATGTCGCATAAAACCCAAATACTCACCATATTCATTCAATTTTTCAACATAATCCACACACAATTTGATAAAATTATCAAAACCATAAGATCTGATAATGGAACATAATTCACAAATCATGAATTTCAATTTTTTCTTTCTAGCAAAGGGGTGTTACACCAAAAATCATGTGCTTATACTATTCAACAAAATGGGGTTGTTGAGAGGAAACATAAGCACCTTTTGCAAATAGCAAGAGCTTTTATGTTTTAATCTCACTTACCTAAAAATTTTTAGGGACATTCAATTCTTATGGCCACCCATAATATAAACAGACTACCTACTTACTTGTTAGCTTGGAAATCTCCATTTGAAGTCTTGTTTAATAAACCACCTAATTATACCAGTTTGAGGTGCTTTGGTCACTTATGCTTTGTGACAAATACCATTCCTCATAAGAACAAATTGGACCATAGAGCTTTTAAATGTGTCTTTATAAGATATAGTCCTAGTCAAAAGGCTTACAAAGCCTATAAGATATATGTTTTTAGAGATGTGATATTTCATGAATTGGTTTTTCCTTATAAAGTTAATTTTGATTCTCTTGTTGTTAATCCTACAATTATTTTGCCATTGCCTGTGTTAGATTCAAATTCAGATTCCTTGCTTAATTCCAACAATAATGCTTCCATACCTACACCTATAACAAATGTGCAACATGATTCTCCTGTACCCATAGATATGCCCACATTTGAACCTATAATAGATATTATAGACACATTTTTTGCTTCTCTGCTTGAAGAAATAAACTCTACACCTTCAATTCCAATCTCTATTGACGCTTCACTTCCTTCTAGACATAGTACTAGGATAAGAAATAAACCAACATGGCTTGAAGATTATGTCACCAATTTAGCTTGTACTACTGTTAAGTCTATTGATAGAATCCTTAATCAATCACAAGTCTCTGTATCAACACCTCATACACCACCAACATATCCATTCATTCAGTCACCCTTACTTTCTGCACCGTACTTGTCTTTTTTAGCTAATGTGTCACATATTTGAGAACCAGTTTCTTATTGGCAAGCCAATACTAATGCTAATTGGGTTAAAGCCATGAATAAGGAATTAGAAGCACTTGAGCAAAACAAAACTTGGGAAATTACTGATTTACCAGAAGGAAAGAAAGCCATAGGCTCTAAATAGGTCTATAAAGTGAAATTGAATCCAGATGGTAGTGTGGAGAGGTATAAAGTCAGGCTTGTTGCCAAAGGCTTTCATCAGGTGGAAGGGATTGACTACTTTGATAGTTTTTCTCCTGTAGCAAAGCTAGTGACTGTGAGAATCTTCCTTGCTATTGCCATATCCAAATCATGGCACATCTATCAACTGGATATAAACAATGCATTTTTGCATGGATACTTGGATGAAGAGGTTTATATGCAGCCTCTAGAAGGATATTTCAAGGCTAATAAAGGTCAAGTTTGTAGGCTAAAAAGGTCACTCTATAACTTAAAACAAGCCTCAAGGCAATGGAACTCTGAATTATATGCTAAACTTAAGGATTTTGGCTTCCAACAATCAGCACATGATCACTGTTTATTTGTCAAGCACACATCTAATTCTTTTCTTGCACTGTTAGTATATGTAGATGATGTGCTTCTAATAGGTACCTCTGAAGCAGAAATTATCTCCGTCAAGCAGTACTCGGATAAAATCTTCACAATCAAGGACCTAGGCTATGCCAAATACTTCCTTGGTTTGGAGATTGTAAGGAGTTCTACAGGTACTGCTATTAATCAAAGGAAATACATTCTAGACATCTTGACAGATGCAGGACTCTTAGGGGCTAAACCAGCACAAACACCATTTCCTAAAGGTCAAAAGCTCTCTGAAAACAAAGGTTCCTTATTGACTGAACCAGACAGATATCAAAGGCTAGTTAGACGTTTATTGTATCTCAACATTAGCAGGCCAGACATCACTTACATAGTCCAACAACATAGCCAGTTTGTTAACTCACTATGTCAATCATACTGGGAGGTTGCCTTACACTTACTCAGATATTTAAAAGGTTGTCCATCTAAAAGACTTGTTCTATCCAATAAACAAATCCTTTAAATTGGAAGCTTTCAGTGATGCAGATTGGGCATCATGCATTGAAACTCACAAATCTTTAACAGGTTTTTGTATTTATTTAGGTTCTGCATTAATTTCCTGGAAGACCAAGAAGCAAACTACAATCTCCAGATCTTTAACAAAAGTCAAATATAGGAGTTTAGCATCAACGGTTTGTGAACTTCAATGGATCTCCTATATTCTCAAAGATTTTGGCATTTATTTACAGCTTCCAATTCCTCTTTGGTGTGACAATCAACCTATCTTACATATCACTGCCAATCCAGTGTTTCATGAAAGAACAAAACATCTGGACATTGATTGTCACTTAGTCAGAGAGCAGTTCAAGCAAGGTTTTAGCAAACCTCAACATATTTCAACTCACCAGCAGATTGCTGATATCTTTACAAAACCTCTTTCTGGTCCTCAATTCAATCTTCTCATGTCCAAGTTGGGTTTGTTTGACATCCATCAAACTCCAACTTGAAGGGAGGATGTAGAGATTGTTATTTTATTTATTCCTTTATTCTTTTTTTTATTATGTTATTGAGCTGACATTATTTTGTTAGTATAGTTTTGCCATGTAATTAGTTTTGACAGCAAGTTGGTTAGATTTTTTTTTTGTATATAAACACAACTCTGTTTTGTTTTTCTTCTAAGGAGAATATACTGGAATTCTCTCCATTTTCTTCTTCTTTATTTTCTACTGTATTTGCTCAATATAAAATAAGCTTGTTTATAAGTAAAGAAACTAGAGAGATGCCAACAATGCAACAAAGCTTCGTAGTCACATCATTCGTCATCTATCGTTTATTCCTGTCGCCAAAAATGGGATGACTACTTCTACACTCCTCCATACGTTCGTAAGAATCCTCCATATATTTTCATTCTTATTCTAAATGTTGCACTGGATTAGTGTTCATACTGATTCTTCACAGAAGAAATTAGTATGATTGGTTCCACAGATTGAGCTAATTTCCATTTGAATGTAGCTCCTGCATGTTATGGTTACAAAGATGAGGGAACAATGATCGCAACGGCCAGTGATGAAATATGGGACAGTGGAAATGCTTGTGGTCAGAAATACACGGTTAGGTGCGTAGGTGCAACCAATAAAGGTGTTGCTCATCCTTGCCGAGGCTCCCGGGAAGTGGTGGTGACGATTGTCGATTATTGCCCTCACTGTCGAGGCACCATTGACTTGTCCCAAGAAACTTTTAAAACCATCGCTGATAAAAAAGCTGGCAAGATAAAAGGTCTCCCAATATAGATGTTGAGAAAGAGTTCCCATGTGTTGAGTGTTGGATAATGCAGATTCACTTTCAAAATACAATAAATTTCCAAAATTATATAGTTTGTAAATACCGAAGATTTCTTAGAAAAATTCAATAGAAAGTGAAGAGTATCAAGTGAATCAAATCAAGTATGCCAAGTGATTAATTATTAATTTGCTCATAAATTATATAGGAATTAAAAATGGACCTTTTAATTTATGATTAGACACAAACAACAATTGTATAGGTTAAAAATAAGTATCAGAACAATTATATTCATTTGAATAATCACAACTGTGTGTAAGAACACATTCTTTAGCTTAAAATGGACACACTCTTTGGTTCGTAAATAGATAAAACTTTTGCGTTTTAAACAATAAGTAATACTATACGTACCTATTTTAAATACATAAATATGTACACATTTATATGTGTACTCACATGATTGAATGTTATTTTATCTTTAATTTAAAATTACTTAATTATATAATAACACATATAAATATATACATATTTATATTCTTAAATTGAGTATACATAATTTCTTGTAAAAATAGTCTTTAAAGAAACCCAACACTTCAAAAAACTAGACAAAAAGCCCGACTACTAGAGCCCGATCCCTAACCAGGCCCGTGCAAGGCCTAAAGAGGAGGCTCAGGCCTAAGCCTAGTCCACAAAGCCCGAGCCCTTGGGATAACGGGCTTTAGAACTAGGCTCAACAGTAAAATAGAATAAAAAATTAAAAAATATGAAATTCTTTTTAATAAATAATACAAAAACATTAATCGGACCCAACGGTCTGATATTGGAATTGGCTTGCTAGGAGCCTACAGAAGGCTCCGACTAAGGACTGATCTAGACCATATATATAGAGACAGGACGCCGGCCAATCCCTGTCTCTAAGGCTCGGGTGCCTGCATTCATACTGACTTCTCATTCATTACCACACATCTTAGAGGGCGAGCGAATTCAGCGGAGTAAGCTTTCCAGCTTAATTTTATTTTCTGGAAAAAAAGAAAAGGCCAAACGACTATTTCCCACCCAAGGTTTAGCGTTTTCTCAAAAGTCCCCCCTTTAACTATGGAAACACCAAACACCCACCCATGGCCAGTTAGATTTAACCAAACCCTAACGGTGGTAGGGGTAAAATCGTCATTTTAGCTATAATATTAAAAATAAACTAAAATAGAATCTATTTTGCCCCCCTAAACTTTAAAAACTGAAATTTTCCCCCCGCCTAAGTTTTAAAAAATGGCAGTTTCACCCTAGGGTTTGGTTTTGAAATCTCCGACGACCTCTCCGGCTCCGTTGCCGACGGCCGCTCCCTCCGGAAGCAACCTCTCCTTCCGACGATCTCTTTCCTCCCATTTGGAGGTCCGATCGACGCCCGGAGACGCCGTAGGAGACGAAGACTTCGTCGGGAAGACGAAGTTCTTCGTCTTCCCAGACGAAGTTCTTCGTCTTCCCAGACGAAGCCGACGCCGTCGTCTTCGTCTGGGAAGACGATCGTCTTCCCAGAAGAAGACCTCTGGGAAGACGACCGTCTTCCCAGACGAGGACGACGGCATCGGCTTCGTCTGGGAAGACGAAGAACTTCGTCTTCCCGACGAAGTCTTCGTCTCCCACGGCGTCTCTGGGCGCCGATCGGACCTCCAAATGGGAGGAAAGAGATCGCCGGAAGGAGAGGTTGCTTCCGGAGGGAGCGGCCGTCGGCAACGGAGCCGGAGAGGTCGCCGGAGATTTCAAAACCAAACCCTAGGGTGAAACTGCCATTTTTTAAAACTTAGGCGGGGGAAAATTTCAGTTTTTAAAGTTTAGGGGGGCAAAAGGAGATAAAATTTTCAGCCGTTAGGGTTTGGTTAAATCTAACCGGCCATGGGTGGGTGTTTGGTGTTTCCATAGTTAAAGGGGGGACTTTTGAGAAAACGCTAAACCTTGGGTGGGAAATAGTCGTTTGGCCAAAAGAAAATTTATTAGTTCATTTCATTTGTAACCCAGGATTTATATGCTTTCAAGGGAGGGATTGTGATGCAAGTGTCAATTTCTGAAGATGTTATGCCCTTACAGAACCAGCAGTAACTTGTGGCAAGAGTAAGAAGCTAAGGAATTTGCCCATGAACGGCCAATTAGCTGATCAGGATGAAGAAAGCAGGAGACTCAGTTTGAGCGAGATTGGATACAAAAAATTGGGGATGGTTGAGAGGCGTGGATACAAGTAACCGCTATAACAACCCATCAGGTGCAGGCAGCACACCAGCAGTCCTCTCACAGAGCAACAAGCGCAGTGCATCGACGTTTCTTTTATAACCGCACGGGGGAAACATCGGATAAAGACCCCGCAACTTTGTCCCGTTGGGATTGGTTTAGGGTTTCAATAACGCATGTTTTTTCTTACTCCCATCCCCCCACATGCCACGTCATCAACCGCTTTCCATTTAACAAATGTTTCTAACTATAGCGTCTTGGCGATGTGGGACTTCCTCTCATGGCCAAGAAACCTCATGGTTAGGCAGATTGACGGTGATAAGGATGAGCCAGCAGATTGAAGGCTCAAGATGTTGTCATTGTGTTTCTCCAGTTTTAAACATAAATGTGTTGTAGTTGTGGTTGTATTTTCTCCATTTTATTTTACAACATTTTGAATCCTTTCCAACTGACATAAAATTTCACACTCGCCTCCAAACAATATTTCTATTTAATCATTTTGAATCAATCTTATAGGAAAAGTAAGGTGCTTCCATGTTTTAAAGCATTTTCGTAAGAACTGATGATCCAAAAGTGGAATTAGAAGAGATGCACATTAAACGGCGTCGTTTGATAAATAAAAAAATTAGTGAATTGCGGTGAGCGTGGATCGAACACGCGACCTTCAGATCTTCAGTCTGACGCTCTCCCAACTGAGCTATCCCCGCTTAGTATTCACTACGCACGTACAACAACTAATATAAATTTTCTTGCTAATATCAAGCCTTTGATTGTTTAGACTTTGACCATTTTCTTGTTTCATTAATTTATTTATTTTTGGATCATTTTTTAACTGTTAAATATCATGAAATATCTGTTGTCAGAATTTTAGTGAATATATGGTTTTCTCGATGTTCATTGGTGAATCTCTTCAGTGATAAAATACATCTTATGTGAATAGAGTTAGATACAAATTAAATTAGTTTATTTTAAAAAATTGGTTTAATTTAATTTAAATTTAAATTGAGTTTAAATCAACAAATTCAATTCTTTTTTTTAATCAAGCCAACTAGTATTCATCTTGATTGAATTTGATTTCAACTTAAATCTATTGTTTATATTTGTGGGTTAAGTTTAATTTAAATTTACAACTCAAATCTATAACTCAAATTCATATTTCAAATTTATAACTTATTTATAAAATGATATTGTTTTATTTATTATTAAATAAAATGATATTATTTAGTCAATAAGTCTCAAATTTGAACTACAAATTCTAATTATAATTCGAATTATATATTTAAACTAAATTCAAGTTAAACTAAATCGAATTATTTTTTATTTGAACTTAACTTGAACCACTCTTAAACTAAAGAGTGTTTGAATACAATTTAGTTCATATCTACCAGCAATTCTGTGTATGAAACTTGAAATGCGATACAAATAGAGACAATAAAATGAATGCATTAGCAAATTAATTATTATATGATAATATAATATTTTGGCAACTAAAAATTTTATTATTTATTATTATTATTTAAAAAAGAACATATCATAAATATAATGTCAAATAATAGTTGTCATATTCTAGAATTTTCCAACTGGTTGTTTTTTTTTTTTTTTCATACACTTGAACTTTGTGGTTTAATGAAGATGTTTTAAAAGAACAATAGTATGTATATCTATTTTTAGTATATAAATAAATATATAATATATTATTATATAATTAAATTAAATTATATTTTTAATTTAAAATTAATTAACTAGTTAATAATATATATTTATTTATATATTAAAAATAAATACATATAATTTTATTATTTAAAAAAAAACTATATTATATTAATGATTTTAATCCAGAAGGACCAAGACCATAAAATGATTTTTATTATTGTCATTTTCAAATACACTGACTTCTACAGAAAATGAAAATATTTTGGAAACTTGAAAATACAAAATCAAACTTACTATTTTTATTTTCAATTAGATATTTAAAATAATAATTTTTGAAAAAAAAAAAAAAGTCATCATATATTTAACATAAATTATAAACTGGCTCTATCTTATTAGGATGACTAGTAGGACTACAAAATACAAAAATAAGATTTAAAATGGAGCCCATAATAAAATTATAGCCAAATGACTATTTCCCAACGAAGGTTTGATACAATAACATTCCTATCCCTTAAATTTAAAAGACATTTTTTCACCCATTTATTAAAGTAAGTTATAGCTTTAACCGTCACGTATTACTTATATTATATTATTTAAATATTATAATATAGATGTAATTAATCATCATTTCATTCGCAATGTTTAAATATTATAATAACACTTTTATTAAGCTAAATTGTGAATATTATAATAGGGTGTAAATATTATTTTTTTAAACTTATAAGGGGCAAATAGACAGTTCTTCTATAATGTTTTGGAAAATAAATATATTCGTCCTAACATATTTTGAGAATATTTATAGTCTCAATAATTTATAATATAATATAAACACTCTGAATTTTTTCCTTGTTTTTTAAGTTATAACTATCATTTTTAAAATTATTAAAAAACACATTAAATTTTTAAATTTTTTAAAAGTATTTTAAAACTTTTTTTTTTAATTTTTAAAAACCTTTAAAAATTTTATTAACATTTTTAAAATTATAGTTTATTCTCAAATGCATAATCATACATTACTGATACATTTATTTATATTTATACTAATAATCTTTTTAATTAAAATTAATATAAATTATGTGTAAAAAATATTTTTAATAATTATCCTCAAATTAATGCTAATAATGTCAGTGTAATTTTGATGATATAATTTATCTCATAAATGTTACTTTGTTTTTGGCATATTATTAGAAGGCAAATCTTTTTTTTCTTAGTTGGAATGACACAAATAATCGTATTTCAACAAATTTTAAAAAAGTTATATGATGTATTTTAATTATTATTTTAAATAATAAGACTATATACAAATAATTTTAAATATATAATTACAATATTATCTAAAGTAAAAAAATCTATTCAAAATTTAATTTTATGTCAAATATAATTCAATTGGCGGCATTTATTTCCCAAATCTACACATCATAATCATTCATATTATGTATCATCCCCAGTGTTCTTTGAATTTTGATTATTACTTTCTTTTTTGAAAAGAAATAATATCAACAATTATATAGGAGGAATGATATGGTCGTATTACTATATTTGATAAAAATTAATAGGTATAAATAATTATTATATTTGGTTAGATATAATAAAATATTAATAAGATGTTTATTTTATTTGAATATTCTCATGTCTAATTATTCTAAAATATTATACATTTTTGTTTGTAACAAGGAATCCCACTCGAACTAGATTGTCATTTTTATAAGATCAAACCAATTATATTAAGTAGGACAAATTCTAGATTCAATGATTAACCTCACAACCACTGAACCAAATAAATCAATAGTTTGATCTTAATATATTGTTAAATGAAGTTTAAACCAATATTCTCTTATATATAAGCATTCTTCTTTTACTATTCAAGCTACCATTTGAGGGCAAAATATTATACATGTTACTTATTATATTAAAATATTATTGGGTAAAAATAAAAATATAACAAAATCAAAATGACCTATTATTTAAAATTACCTCTTAAATTACTTATCACATCATCATTGATAATAAAATATTATTACAATTTTTTATTATTTACAAACTAAATAAAAATATGTAAATAATAAAATATGGATTAATAGAGTGATTCTGTTATCCTTTCAACCAAAACCCCTTAGAATAAAATCGATCATACATTTTAAATGTTTCTTTAAATCTATTTTTGTATATTAATTTATATATTGTTCTATATGATTTGAGGATAAAGACTTCAAGGTCAGGGTAAACTAGTCTTAATAACGATATGTCAAAGTAAAGAAATGTAGTATAAAACTCAAACACAAAATTTTGAAAGGATGGTTCATATACATAGTGGTATATTTTTCTAAAAAATAAAAAAAATTATGCATTACCAAGGTACCTTGTAAAGGTGGAATGAAATTTGAACATGAATATAATTTTAAAGAAATATAAGTTGAATCAATATGTGAAAATAAAAAACCCTAATAAAATAGAAATATGTTATAAATTTTTTTTTTCTAATTTAATAAAATGTTAGTTTATATTTTAAAATAATTTTTTTTTAAAAAATATTTTTTTTTATATATAGACTATTTATCATCTCTAGATATATCAAAGAGATTAGATAAATTCGTGACACAACTCAAACTTTTTTTGTTGACATTGCTTATAGGGTTAGATCTGTAAAATTGTAAGTTGTGTTGAAGATGTTGAGATAAGACTCATGGTCAGGCTATAACACGAGTCAAATGATTATAACTATGTCATATGCCTTCTCATGCTTGCTAATTGGCCGACAAAGCCAGCTAATTAGGGCTTAAGTACAATATGACTCATAGACATAATGAGTTGTGTTAGATTCAACTTAATATAACCCAATACGATCTATTGCCATGTCTAATCATATCAATAGTGGTTGTAAACTAAGTACATTTAGCCCATTGATAACACAATTTGCCCATTATATCCAATGGAATTCCTCTTCCCTGTAGACTAAAGTTTGGAAGCAAAGCCTTGGCCTTCAAAACATTGACGTAAAAGAGTCAAAATTTACAGCTCCTCATCCCCGTAAACTAAAGTTTGAAAGGAAAGTCTTGGCCTTCAAAACATTGACGTAAACGAAGTCAAAATTTACAGCTCATTTAAAAGACTTTATGATTTACTCATTTTTTTGTTTACTTATGACACTTGATGCGGCATTTGCATTATTTATTTTCCTAAATTATTTAATATTTTCATTATATCATACAATATATTATTTATATAAATATATACTTTTTAAGAAATAATAGTATGATTTGAGATATTCATAAAACTTTGAAAATTTTAAAATATTTATGATATTTTGTAAAATTATAACATCACAAATTGATAACTTAAATTTTTTAAATATTTTTTAAAAAATATATCTTATATTATGTTATAATATTTAATATATGATATAAAAAATTAAATTTTTTTATACACAATATTATATATTATTTGACTATTATGCATATAAATGCACCCATAATTTTAAAAAATTTGTAAAATTAATTTTAAGGATTTTAATAATTAAAATTTTTAAGGAAGCTTTTAAAAATTTGTTTAAATTTATATGAAAACCAGATGAAATTTTGGGCACAAGGAGAATTTTACAACCATGGAAAATGGAGGAACCACGTTAAAGTTTGGAAACGTTCAAATACAAATGATAGTTTTTAACTTTCAACAAAGAGAAAAACTATAACCTCCAAGTCGTGGTTTAAATTTGCAATACATTTACAAAACAGTATGGTTTTGTTTTTTAACTGGGTTAAATCGTAAAATTATACTATAAATCTAAACTATAAATTTAAATTATAAATCTATCGTAAAACTGGATTAACTTTCAACCCGGTTTGATACGCCAATTGACTGACTTTTGGGAAGACATTCTAGTTAATAGACAGAGACTTTGTGCTAATAAAATATTATTGAAGGATTCTTCTTGCCCATTTTTCACCTCATAAACTGAAGAACAAGCTCTATTAATAGCAGTCAAGACTCGTGAGCTTCAAGTTTGTCTTGCTGACAAGAATAATTAAGAGAATTAGAAGACTGGAACTCATAATTTAATTAATGAAGTGATAATATATTAGCTCTTTCCTCACCGCACGACCCTGCCAACAAATTAAAAGCCACAATTTTTATTTTTAATTATACATTATATGAAAATTAGGTTTGAAATATTTTTTATCCATTAAGTTTGAAAAATTCATATTTTCTCCCATTTATCAAAGGTTTAATACCGCTTATATTCTAAAAGGGTTTTTACTTCAAGTAATAAAAAATTATTTTTGTAATTTCTCTTTTATTATTGACATTATTTTGTTTGGTTAAGGAGTTATTTGATTATTAATTTTACCCTATTTATTAAAATATTACTAAAGTAATATTGAATTTATTATAATTATATCATTATTAATTATTTATTTATGATAAAAATAATCTTATTTTTAATTAATATAACAAGCAATATGAAAAAAAAAAACTTTAGAATAATTATATCTAATACATTTACGTAAAATAGTATCATAATATTCTTTTATTATATTTAACCAAACACTATAATTATTTATATATATTAAATTTTATTAAATATAATAATAATTTATACTCAATACTATTTTAAGCAATATATTTTTATGATAATTTTTTATTTTGATAATAAAAGATTAACCAAACCAAATGCACCATAATAGTATAAGTAAATTACATATTCAACCTAACTATTTTATATATATTTCTCTTAATTTTCCTTCTACATCATTGCCACTCTTTCGTTTCCCCCCACCCCAGATCTTACTACCATAGTCTAATCTTGCTCTCTTTACATTTGATCTTCTCTAGGAGATGTGGTTGGGGTCAAAGAATCGTTAGTTGGTGGTTTATCAAACACCTAGTGATACTTTCATGAAGCAATGATAATGGCAGTGGAGGCATGACAGAAGAGGCATGCGATGATAGTGTGCATAGCATGTGGTGTGCAATCTCGCAAAAGGTGGTGCGAAAGCCAGCCGAGATAGCACAAGGAAATAAAGATGAGTGGTGCTAAGATACACATAATGACATTAAATGAAAATCTTAAAAAAATAGACAAATTTTATTAACAAATTTAACAAAGTGAAAAATAGACTTTTCGAACTCAAGGAATGGCAACGTGTTTCATCAAAGTTTGGCTGCAGCCGAGAAAATAAGACCCGAGAAAATAAGACCCCACTTCCATGTTTAACCTATTTTACTAGTGAAGTTTCCGCCTTTTCATATTGTCCTTCACTTTCTCTCCTGTTTTCTCAACAAAAATGGAAAGACCATATCTGGCTTTTTCTTTTTCTTCGCTTTCCCTTTTTCTCCTTTCGTTAACTTGTTCAGTTTATTCTCAGTCTAGTCCAGATGCTGCAGCCATGCAAGCTCTCAAAACCAGCCTAGGCGACCCGGCAATCTTGGGCTGGACCGACCCGGACCCATGTGTTTGGAACCATGTTGCCTGTTCTTCGAATGGGCGCGTCACCCTGATCGAAATCGGGTCACTGGGCCTGGCCGGAACTCTCCCACCGGACCTCAGCAACTTAACTTGTCTGACTATATTGGATGTGATGAATAATCAACTAAGTGGGTCTATCCCAAGTCTTGCTGGGTTGAGTTCTCTTCAAAAAGTGCTTTTTAATGACAACAGTTTTTCATATATTCCTCCGGATTTCTTTACTGGGTTAACTTCTTTGCAATATATGTCCCTTGATTCTAATCCCTTTCAGTCTTGGGAGATTCCTGCGAGTTTAACAAATGCAACGACTTTGCAGATGTTTTCTGCAAACGGGGCTAATATTTCAGGGACTATTCCTGAGTTTCTTCGGGGCTTTGTATTTCCAGAATTAAATAGTTTGCATTTGGCTTTCAACAATCTCCATGGGCAACTTCCGGAGAGTTTTGCTGGGTCAGCAATTCAGACACTTTGCTTGAATCGCCAAAACGGTGACACTAAGCTCAATGGATTAGTTTCTATTCTACGAAAAATGACTTTTTTGACTCAGGTTTGGCTTCATGGTAACGAATTTACCGGTCCTTTGCCAGATTTATCAGGCCTTACTAGCTTGAATGACTTTAGCTTGAGAGATAATCTGTTGACTGGTATTGTTCCTTCATCTTTGGTTCATCTTCCTGGACTTAAGAACGTCAGTTTGGCTAATAATTTGCTTCAGGGTCCGACTCCAAAGTTTGATATTAGTGTGGTATTTATGCCTGGGTCTAATAGTTTTTGTTTAGATGCTCCTGGTGTTCCTTGTGCCAATCTAGTTAATATTTTGTTATCAATTGCCGAATCTGTGGGTTACCCAGTGGTGTTTGCACAGAGTTGGAAAGGAGACTTGTGATTCCTCTCAGATTTGGAAGGGGATTACGTGTGATAGTAGTGGAAACCAATGTTTTAATAACCGGACCGGGACATAAACCGTTTTGAATACTGGTTTCGGTCAAATCGGTTAGACCGTTTTGACCGGCCGGTCCAACCGGAGATTTAAAATCCCAAGCAGCCACCAAGAGACTAGCAGAAGGTAACTGGGCCTAGGCGACTGGCAGAAGACATGACACCCAGGAAAATCTGGAATATTCAGAAACAAATCAGCAGAAAACTTGGCAAGGAACCACGGAGAGTTGCAGCAGGAAGAGGGCAAATGGACAGGAGACAAGCAGCAGCAGAGCAAGGCTTCTCCAAAATCCCCAGGCACAGGCAAGGAGAGGCAAAGAAAACTGACTTCAATGTGCTGCACCAGCTTAAGAAAAGGCCACGAAAGCACACTTCGGCTGAAGCAGACAAAAGCAGCATACTAGAAAGCATCCAAAGCATCACCCAAAAGCAGCTCCTTGACAGGAAAATGCAGCCAAAGAGGAAGGCAACCCAGCAGCAAAAAGCTCTAGAAAGCAGCAGAAAGCTCCAGAAAGTAGCAGAAACCACTGAGAGAAGGAGGAAGCGAAGCATTGGCAGGAAAATATTAATGCAGAAACCGGTCCGCCCGCGGTTTAAACTGTAAAATCATTAAACCGCCAGTCCGCCCGCGGTTTACTCCAAAAATTAATTAAAAACGGTTTTGTCTATTATAGAAACTGGTACAGTACCCGGTTCAACGGCTGGCCGGTCTGACCGGCCGGTCCGGTCCGGTTATGCAATCCATGGTGGAAACATCACTGCTGTTAATTTCCATAATTTGGGGCTTGTCGGCACAATTTCTTCGCAATTTTCTCAGCTTACATCTTTGAGACAATTGATGCTATCTGGTAATTCACTTGCTGGTACTATACCTACCGAGCTTACAACTTTGTCTAAACTTGAGAAGTTCGATGTGTCAAATAATCATATTTATGGTCAAGTGCCGAAGTTTGGGCAGAATGTGGTTGTTAACACTGCTGGGAACCCTGATATTGGAAAAAATGGCAGTAGCTTCGCACCTTCTGGAGCACCATCAGGGGGTTCATCTGGAACTCCTGGTACTCCAAGTGGAGTAAACAGTTCGTCAGGTAGTGGGAATAAGAATACTGGAATAATTGTTGGTTCTGTGATTGGTGCTGTTTGTGTTGCGTTTATTATAGGATTGGGTGTCTGTTTGTATACCAGGAAACGATATCATTCCAGTAGAGTACAGAGTCCGAATACCGAGGTGATACATCCTCAGAATGCAGGGGACGGAAATGGAGTGAAGGTTACAGTAACAAATTCTAGTGTCAATGTAGGTGGGACTGACAGCCATCGTTTCACAAGTAGTGGGCCTAGTGACATTCGTGTGGTTGAGGCTGGAAATATGGTTATCTCAATCCAAGTTTTGAGGAATGCGACTAACAACTTCAGTGAGGAAAATATATTGGGAAGAGGTGGTTTTGGGACAGTGTATAAAGGGGAATTACATGATGGGACGAAGATAGCAGTGAAGAGGATGGGGTCCGGAATTGTGAGGGGGAAGGGTTTGGCAGAGTTTAAGTCTGAGATTGCGGTTCTTACCAAAGTTAGACATCGCCATTTGGTGGCACTTCTTGGCTATTGCTTAGACGGAAATGAGAAGCTCCTTGTTTATGAGTACATGCCACAGGGGACCCTTAGTAGGCATCTGTTCAACTGGAAGGAGGAGGAATTGAAACCGCTTGAATGGACTAGAAGGTTGACCATTGCCTTGGATGTTGCGAGAGGTGTTGAGTATCTTCATGGTTTAGCGCATCAAAGTTTTATTCACAGAGATCTAAAACCATCCAACATCCTTCTTGGAGATGATATGCGGGCTAAAGTTGCAGATTTTGGATTGGTTCGTCTTGCTCCAGAGAACGGAAAGCAATCAATTGAGACAAGAGTTGCTGGAACTTTTGGATATCTTGCTCCAGAGTATGCAGGTAACTAAAATCAGATTAAATCTTAGTGTTAAGATGTCATGCCTGATTAT
Organism: Mangifera indica; assembly: GCF_011075055.1. Classification (NCBI taxonomy): domain Eukaryota; kingdom Viridiplantae; phylum Streptophyta; class Magnoliopsida; order Sapindales; family Anacardiaceae; genus Mangifera; species Mangifera indica. The sequence goes on along the minus strand of NC_058140.1, from coordinate 3,554,705 downwards.
ATTTTTATTTTGTACATGTGCATGCAATGCAAATGTTTAGATTTTGGTAGTTAAGGTAAACAAAGGTAACTTGATATCATCATATTTTTCATTCCTAGCAGTTGTCGATACATCAAACTGGAGCATGTATCACTGAATAATATTTAGAACATTTTCTAACAGGACTGATACATGTAAAGATTATGGAATCGAATTAATCTTGCCCATTTCCCACCTTTTTATTCGCTAAATATTTTATTTTCTGTAGGCATTTTTCTGGGGCATAGGATTGTAGAAGTGAGTCTGTTTCATTATTTTCAATATATTTAAAAAAGTTGATGGATTATGTACAATTGAGTGGTCTTTTTCTAAAGTGACAATTATTTCCTGACTTATTGTATTAAAATGACCTGTGAAATCAAGATAGCACATTACAAGAAAGGGTGTCATATTAGTTGCAAGGATAAGTCATTTGTCACTACGATGGTAATTGCACGCCAACTAGGGAGACAATCTGTTTCATCAGAGTGCCTTTCCTGCACTTTTAACTGTTAATCTTTTATGGATAGTGATTTATAATCTTTGCTTTTTCGTCATTGCTTTTATGGATAACTGTGTGGATATAAGCATATCAGCCGCGGCTAATTTCTAGATGTTATTGTAGCATTCATTTGTATTGGTTTCTGCTTAACGTATTTTTGTGATCCGAATGCTGAAAGTGTACTTATGACTTGGCAGCGACTGGACGTGTAACTACCAAGGTTGATGTATTCAGCTTTGGAGTAATTTTAATGCAGTTAATTTCTGGTAGAAAGGCCCTTGATGAAACTCAGTCTGAGGATAGTGTGCATCTTCCAACATGGTTCTGGAGAATGCATGTTAACAAGGACACATTCAGAAATGCTATTGACCAATCGATTGAGCTGGATGAGGAAACCCTCGCCAGCGTAAGCACTGTGGCCGAGTTGGCTTGCCACTGCTCTGCCAGGGAGCCCTACCAGAGGCCTGATATGGGTCATGTTGTAAATGTGCTTTCATCTCTGGCTGAACTGTGGAAGCCGGCAGGACCGATCATGCCTTTTAACTCTTTCTCTGAATCTAATTTTGTATATCAACCTAGATATTTTTCTATATGATTTGAGAATTAAGACTTCAAGATCAAGGTAAACTGGCCTCGATGACAATATGTCGATGTCAAGAAATATAGTATGAAACTCAAACACGTAATTTTGAAAGAATGCTTTGTATACATAGTAGAAATTATATTTTCTAAAAAATTAAAAAATTATGTATTACCGTGGTATCATGTAAAAATGGATTGAAACTTGAAGATAGAATAAAATTTTTAAGAAATAGTTGTATTAACATGTGAGAATAAGAAACCCTAAAAAAATAGAGGCTTGTTATAAAATTTATAGTCTAATTTAATAAAACGTTCTTTATATTTTAAAATAATTCTTTTTTTTTTTTTTTTTTTGGGCCCTCCATTATTTCTAGACATGTCAAAGGGGTTAAGTCAGTTTATAATACGACTCAAACTTTTTTTTTTGACATAATCTATAAGGTTTAAATCAAAAAAATTGTAGATCATATCTATTAATTTGAATTAGGTTTGTCAAGAATGTTTATACAAAATTAGTGAGATTAACAAACAGTTAAATAAGATAAAACAACACAAGAAATCAACAAAGAAAAAACACAAGAAATACTTGAACTTGCTCACAGGAACAACTTGGCTTAAACAGGAGAAGAAGTTAATTCCACTAGGAGACCTTCTCTGCAATTTTTTCTGTCACAAGTTTGACAGATCTTCAGGAAGTTTAAAGCTTCCTTGAACTTGCTCACAGGAACAACTTTAGTCAATATATCTGCTGGATTAACACTGGTCATGATCTTCTCAATCAATACTTGCTTATTGAATAACACATCTCTGATGAAGTGAAGCCTCACATCAATATGTTTGGTCCTCTCATGATATGTACTGTTTTTAGAAAGATGAATGACACTCTGTGAATCACTGTAAATCACAGGAATATCTGAATTCAGACCTAGTTCAGATGTAATTCCCTTAAGCCACATAGCCTCCTTCATAGCTTCTGTCAAGGCAATATATTCTGCTTCAGTGGTGGATAATGCCACAATAGACTGCAAGTTGCATTTCCAACTCACAATATTCCTACCATAGGTAAAAATATAACCAGTTAGAGATATTCTTTTATCCAGATCAGCTGTAAAGTCTGAATTACAAAATCCTTTAACAAGCAAATTGTTAGTAGCATTAGATGTGAACAATAACCCAAAGTTTGCAGTTCCTTTGAGATATTTCATCAGCCATTTTACAGCATACCAATGTTCTTTACAAGGATTGCTCATAAATCTACTTACTAAACTAATAGCATAAGCAATATCAGGTCTTGAACCAATCATTACATACATCAAACTACCTACTGCATTTGAATAAGGTATTTTATTCATAAATTCAGATTCATTAGCAGACAGATTGACAGTAGATTTTAATCTAAAATGAGCACCCGTAAGAACATTAACAGGTTTAGAATCAAACATATTATATAAGCTTAATAACTTCTTAATATATCATACTTGAGACAAAAACAAAGATCTCTTACTTCTATCTCTTTCAATATCTATACCTAATATTCTTTTTGCTGATCCTAAGTCTTTCATAACAAATTCAGTTTTCAACATTTGTTTTAAATTTATCAAAGCAGACATATCTTTAGAAGCTAAAAGGATATCATCAACATACAAAAGCAAGTAAACATAATATCCAGCATCGGATTTTAAATAATACACACAATGATCATAATTGCATCTAAAAAAACCAATAGATAGAACAAACTCATCAAACCTCTTGTACCATTGTCTAAGAGACTGCTTTAGCCCATACAAGGATTTATGAAGCAAGTACACTTTGTTTCCAGCTCCAGGTTCTACAAAACCCTTAGGTTGCTCCATAAGAATTTGTTATTCTAGATTTCCATGCAAGAATGTTGTTGTGACATCCATCTGTTTTAGCTCCATATCAAATAACACAACAGCTGATAGTATGAGTCTTGTTGAGGTATGCTTCACTACAGGGGAAAAACCTTCATGGTAATCTATCCCTTCTCTTTATGAGAAGGCTTTTGCCACCACCCTTGCTTTAAATCTTGGCTGTTCTACTCCTGGAATACCTGGTTTCCTTTTAAATACCTACTTGTATCCAATTACCTTTTCCTTCAATGGTCTATCAACAAGTGACCAGGTATTATTTCTTTTCAGAGATTCTATTTCAGTTTCCATTGCTTTTAACTAATCCGAGCTATATTTGCTTTCACAAGCTTGTTTGTAATTTAGGGGTTCACTCATCTCGATCAAGTCTCCTATTTGAAAAGCATACGAGATGAGATCAGCTTGAGCATATCTTGTAGGTGGTCTTATTTCTCTCATTGGTCTATCTCTAGCTAGTTGATGTTAAATAAACTCTATTTTTCTGGGCTATGAGGACACTCAACTTGACTCTGCGGTGAGGGTTGCTGATTCAAGTCTGTGATTTCATACTTTGAAGTACGAATTGTATCCAAACCCAAATCAGGTCCCTTACCAGACTCTAAAGACTGAGATGCAAACTCAATACCACTTTGGTGACCTGACACAGGTGTCTCCACCTCAAACTGAACCTATCCAGATTTTCCTTTTGAAGAGAAAAGATCTCTGTAAAATTTTAGTTCATTAAAAGTAACATTCCTACTAATAACACACTTATGCTCTTCTAACAGCCATAATTTATAGCCCTTAGTGCCAGTGGGATATCCTAGAAAAACAGCCTTTAAAGCTCTAGGGTTTAGTTTACCTTGACTAACATGCACATAGACAAGACATCCAAAAGGTTTTAGGTGATGTAAAGAAGGTGGTCTGTTTGACCACATTTCAATTGGGGTTTTAAAGCCTACAGCAGATGATGGTGACCTATTTATCAAATAGCAGGCAGTTGCTACAGCTTCAACCCAAAACTTCTTGCTTAATCCAGAATCAGCTAGAATACATCTAACTTTATTTAGGGTGGTCCTATTCATTCTCTCAGCCAAACCATTTTGCTGTGGTGTTTCACTATATGTTCTATGCCTAAGTATACCATGTTTCTTACAAAAATTAGAAAAATGTTTGTTGCAATATTTAAGGCCATTGTCAGTTCTGAGCACTTTAATTTTCTTATTAGTTTGGTTCTCAACTAGATTTTTCTAGTCTTTAAAGCACTCAAAAGCCTCATCTTTGTGTTTTAGGAAATAAACTCATACTCTCCTAGAGTAGTCATCAACAAGTGTCATAAAATAGTGTGAATGAGATAATGAGTCAGGAACATGAGGGGAACCCCATAAATCAGAATGCACATACTCAAGTATACCATTGGATCTACATGTGGCAGTAGCAAACTTTAATTTATGAGATTTTCCAAGCACACAGTTTTCACAAAACTTTAAATCAGAAAGTTTGTTTTGGTCAATAAGATTTTGTTTACACAATTCATTCAGGCTTGCCATACTAATATGCCCAAGTCTCTTATGCCATAAGATTGTTTCATCCAAGTTATCATGAGTAAAATACATGTTATCAAACACCACACTACCTTCTAATATATACAACCCATTTGATAAATTTCCTTTCATTACAACTAAAACACCTTTCATGATTTTTAAAACACCTTTTTCAGATTTATAGGAAAAACCATTTAAATCAAGTGAACCAAGGGAAATCAAATTTCTCCTTAACTTAGGCACTAACCTAACATTTTCAAGAATTTTTATAGAACCATCAAACATTTTGAACTTGACATTGCCTATAGCAATCATATCACAAGAATCATCATTACCCATCAAAACTTTTCCCTCATTTATGTATTTTAAATCAGTAAGCCATTCTTTCTTAGGAGTCATATGAAAAGTACAACCAGAGTCCATTACCCACTCTTCATCTAACCTTACTTCAGAAAGAACTAACACTTCTGCACTTTCATACCCCTCAAGAAAATTTGCTAGTTCTAAGTTTTCAAATTTACTTGAGTGTTCTTTTTCTCTGGACAATTTCTTTTAAAGTGGCCCTCTTTATGACATAACCAGTAAGTTTTCTTTGATCTAGATGGCTTCTTATTAGTTGAGTTATTCCTTTTTTCTTATCTGCCCCTAATCTGAAGACCCTCCCCAATGGATTTCCTCTCAAATTTTATGTCTAAGTCTTTAGACCTTAGGGCCCCTAAAACTTCATCCAATGACAAAAAATCTCTCCCATATTTTATGGCAGCTTTAACATCCTTAAAAGATTCAGGTAAAACATTCAAAATTATTATTGCCTGATTTTTATCTGATATTTTTTCATCAATGCTATTCAGATCAATAACAATTCTATGAAAATCATCAAGATTATCATCTAAAGACTTAGTGGAGTCCATTTTAAATCCAAACAGCTGTTCTTTCAAATATATTTTATTTATCAGTGATTTAGTCATATATAGGGATTCTAATTTTAACCATACTTTTGCAGTAGTATCAGCATCATCAATTTTTTGCAACACATTATCAGACAGATGCAAAATTAATAAACTGTAAGCTGTTTCCATTACCTCAGCTATATCAGCATCAATCATACCTTCAGGGAAATCAGATGGTTTTCCCAATGCTTTTGCACATTTCTGATGAACCAGTATCGCATACATATTCTTTTTCCATATGTTGAAATCGCCCTTGCCATCAAACTTCTCGATATCGATTCTGGTTGGACCCATTATTCTTTGCTGACAATTTTCTTTGTAATCTTTTAGCAAGAAGCAAGATTAGCAATACCAGAGAATATATATAAAGACAAAGATTTAAACGAAACCACCATAAATCGATCAATCAAAACATTCAAAACAAGAAACCCTAACCGGCTCTGATACCACTTGTTAATTTGAATTAGGTTTGTTTAGAATATTTATACAAGATTAGTGAGATTAGCAAACAGTCAAATAAGATAAAACAACACAAGAAATCAACAAAGAAAAAACACAAGAAATACTTGGTTCAGGTTTTGATTTGAAACCCTACATCGAAGGCAGAGACAAGTCTCTTAGTCAAATCCACTATAGAACATAAACAATTACAACTTACGCAATACTCTCCGATTTATGCCTCACACGATTATAACACACCGTGAAACAATGCCTCCTACCAAGCCTTCATCAAGACTCAAGACACTTACACAACCGGAGAAAACCAGAAGATTTCTCCCTGGTTCAACTAAAATCACAAGAACAAGAACAGAACCCTAATCGCAAAGAGCAGAGCAAAGGGAGCCGACTCAACATTTTCAAGTCAAGCGCTCAACCTTAATATACTTAAGGTTACATTTCAGCGTAAAGACTAAATAACCCTTTAGCTTCAAATTACATTACAAACCATAACAAACTCCATAATGACTATATTCTCTTTAACACCTTTAAGCCACATTCTTCAATATCAAAGGTCTTAAGGTAAAGTTTATAGGTTAGTTTTACACAACTCAAAGGATCATGAACCATGTCACAAGCCTCCCTATGCTTGCTTGCTAACGTAGAAAACTAGCTAATTAGGGGCTAAATACAACACGACTCATAAATTTGACGGATTGTGTTGGATTCAATTTAACATAACTCAATACAACTCATTGTTATGTTTGCCCATATCATTATTTAAGAGTTGTAAAATAAGTACATTTAACCCATTAATAACACAATTTGCTCATTATATCCAATGGAATCCGCCTTTCTAAAATTATCATTTACATGCTAATACTCTAGCAAGAATCATAAGCAATCAATAGATACACAATTTGCATGTGAAAGTGCGTATGATTTCTAGCTACTAGTTATCTTTATTGTTTATAAATGAAGGATGATACCATGTTTGCAGTTATGCATTCTTTGAATTAGAGGCATAAGTGGGTCAGCCGAGCCAGCTCCAGGTTGGGTAGAAAGCCTTTTCGAGCCAGGCCAGCCTTCAAATTACGTAAGGATCACGACTCAGCCATATGTACAAAGGGTTGGGTTATTGACGGGTCGGAACGTTTATATATTAATTTTAAAAAAATTAAATAAATATTTAAATTTATTAATATAAATTTTTATTCAAATTAATATAACCAATGATTGCAAACGGTAAGTCAATCCCCCTAAATCATATTTTGTTTATATTTTCAAATGATGTTAAATCATTTTGTATTATTAATTATTCTATCTAATTAAACGAAACTCTTTATTTTATCAATGGTGTTATAATAGTCGTGTTTTCTCTAATTATATTTTCTTGATTTATCTGACACTTAAACCGAACTAACTATTTTTTATACGTTCAACCACCAAGAATAACTGAATAAATAGCATGAGTGGTCATCTGACAGTGTCTGTTGTATTTTTTTCTATACCTGTTATTGTCATCATTTTGTGTCTATTAACAACATAGTTTTTATTTTATTTTTATAATTTTGTTAATTATTATTTTTTAAAAATATTTTGATAATGAAAATACTTAATATATTTTAAACAAATAAGGTATTTAAACAATCGATACGACTTTACTTTTATAGAATCAATTGATCAATAATGGGTACAGTGTAAACACTGTAATAAAAATCATATAATACATAGTCTCTATTACTGTGTTTATAGTGCACCCATTCCTAATCAACTGAGTTTATAAAAGTTAAGTTATTTCAATCATTTGTACATTCTTTTCTGTTCAGAGTAAATTAAGTTTTTTTCATTATAATAATATTTAAAAAAATTAACAAAATTGTAAAAAACAAAAAAAAATATTATTAATAAACAATAAGAGAACGGTGGTAGTCACAAGTATAGCAAAAATTATAAGTGATATTGTCTGAAGACCAAACATGTAAGTTAGTTGGTTCTTCTTGCTTGTAGAAGGTATAAAATATAATTATCCCGACTTAAGTATAGTGTAAGCCTTAAAGACGTAGTTACAAAATGTAAATTTATCATAATGACATCGATAAATTAAAGAATTTTTTTTAATTAGATACGATAATTAGTAATTTAAAATAATTACACGTCGTTTGAAAATATAAATAAAATATGATTTAGAGAATCATTTTAAAATTTACAATTCTCGATTGTATTAATTTAGAAGAAAATTTATATTAATAAAATTAAATATTTAAAAAAAAATGTAAACCGAAGATAAAAAGGTTAATACAAAAATTTAAAGAATAAAATATAGAAAAAAATTGAAATTGAAATATTAAAATTGAATAAAAAAAGGTTGGATTGTGAAAATTTAACACTATTTTACATGGTAAACGTAAACCCTTTTAAAATTATGATTTCCATGCTAATTTTGACGTGTGAAATTGAGTATGATTTCCAGCTACCACTGTCCTTTATTGTTAATTTTGACGGCGGATGCTGCGTTTACAATTATGCATTCTCCGGATTATCAAACACTGTAATTTTTTTAAAAAGACATATTAAATACACTCATAATTATTGTTTATTTTTAATATTTTATTATTATTTAAAAAATATATACTATTTATAATATATAATACGAAAAATTGATTTTTTTATATATGATTTAATTATCATGGATATAAATACACTCATAATTTTAAAAGAAATTATTAAAAGACTATCCCAAATTATAAACATATTTTAAAAATTTTCAAAAATTTCAGGAAAATAAACTCGTTAATAAATATGAAAACAGATGAAATTTTTATCTCAAATTTAACTCTATTTAAAAAAAAAAATTGATAGAAGATTGTAAATGTCATTTTCGTTTTAAAATGTTTGAAATCTAAGAAAAAACTACTAACTTTAACTAGTACAATTATTGGATAGTATCGAGAAACGTATATCTTTAGCTATTGGAATAGTATATTTGCGGGTGCGATTCAATTTATATATTTATGAAAATGTGAAATATGATCACTAGATCTCTTTAGGAGTAATTAGCATAACCACATATTTCGGGTGTTTAATTTAGCCTAAATTACATTTGAAAATATACGGTTTTGACAATCAAAGTTATCAAGTTTAATTAGATTACTAATTAACTCTTTTAAAAGAAAATAAAATAATTTTTTAAAGAATCTCTCTCATGTATATTATATCCGTACTTTGTTTTTTGGTTAACAGTGATAGGTTTCGTTGCAAATTTGTTATTTTGGAATTTTAGGAGTAGGACCAATGATTTCCCCTAATCTTGAGCGGGAAACAACTATTTACTCTAATTAATTTAAAAAAATAATTGAATAACATATTAGGGTTAGTTCAGTTCAATTCAAATTCGTTTAGTTTAAATTCAAATCGAATTTAAGTTAAAAGATTCAATTCAATTTGTTTTTAAAGAGAGCTAATGGGTATTCAATATAGTTTAGTTTAAATTCAATTCGAATCTATAGTTTGGATTGGTGGTTAAAATTCGATTATAATATATAACTCAAATCAAATCAAACCATTTTAATATGAACCGAGTTTGAATTATTCTTAATTTTGGTTTTAAAAACTCAAATCAAACTCAAACTAGATTATTTTTATTTGAATTGAATTCAAATTATAAAGTGTTTGAATTCAGTTTGATTCGCATTTACAGCTAATTCTGTTTATGGAACTTGAAATGCAATGCAAACTAAGATATAATAAAATGAATGCATCATTTATCTTAACATAGCAAATTAATTGATTATGAAATTTGTACCTATCCAAACATGACGTTATTATTATTAAAGGGGCCAACAGGAAAAATGAAATTGAAATGAATGTGACGCTGAGTTAAATTCCCTCGACTCCATAATTTAAAGGCAAAAAGATTTTTCCCGCCCAACGTTTGGCATTTTTGAAAGCTCTCACACAAAAATACCTACTTTCTTTTAATTTTTAATTCTATATTATAGTTTAAGATAAAGCTATCTAACAAAAAGTAAAAAAATTACTCATTTATCATTTAGTTAAAAAAATTAATAATTTTTTTCGTTCAAAGTTTGAAAAGTTATCATTTCTCCTATATAAAGTTTTTTCACTTCTTTGATCACATTTGTTCGGATAGATAGTCAACCTTTTCCATCCATCTTTTTGTTTCAATCGCTCAGAAAATATCATCAACGACTAAAGAAACAAACAAAGAAACATTTCCATCTGACAAGGAGACTTTTTCATCTATCTAGACAATGCTCAAACGAATTTATTTTTGTTCGTCCAAGCATCAATTATCTCTCATAATTTATGTCATATATTTGTAATTTATCTCCTCTCTCATCATATCCATCTGATTATTTAATGGGTCAGGATATATTCATATATATTCATAACAACTGGTACAGAACACATAATGTAAAATACGGTAAATCTTATAGCGTACAAAAAAATTAGTACAATATTGACGAACAATATTACAATATAATATGAATGAGTTAGTTTTGATCATTCAAAATCTTTTTAAAAAAGTAATAATCGTGTGAGAAGTGTATATAAAAAATTTTAGAATTTCAAAAATATTTATAATATTTGTTAAGATAATATTGTGGTCATTAAAAAATTTATTCATTAATATTAATCTTATTATTTGAAAAATATATCCAATCGTACAAAAAAAATATTTTAAATATGGGACATCACAAAAAAATTAATATAATATTTTAAATATTACATTAATTGGATAATTTTTTTTTTGGACAAATTTCAATAATCACTTGACTTACAATTATTTTATGAAAGTACCAATAATAATTATAAATAAATTAAACTAAAATATAATGCCAAATAAATGAAATAATAGTTGTATTATTCTGGAATTTTCCAGCTGGTTGTCATTTAAACTAGTTTGAATTTTTTCTCAACTTCCACTTAATCACAAAACTCTTGAATCTATTCCTTTAACTAAATTTTAGCATATTCTTCTCAAAATATTTTCTACAATTTAATTGATTATAATTTAAAAAAAAAATGCTTGGTCTATATTTCAATAACTCTATAAGCTTTTGATGTAGCATCAACCGAATCGAACTGGACTCCGAGTCACCATCAAACCAATTCAATTGATTGGGTGAATTCAGGTTTTAAAATTCCTATAAACATCACAAGCATTATATATTATATTTATTTTTTAAGGATAATAATATTTAAAGGCATTGATCTATCACTATTTCTATTTAAATGATCTAACTTTATTTTTTATTTTAGTTGAAAAGGTTGAATTTTCAAATTTTTCTATCCAAACTTTCAAATTTTTTTGTAAAAAGAAGCAAACTTTCAATTTTTTTAATTAAAAGTACCAAACAAATACAATTAGATTGTTTTATTTTGTTTAGAAGAAAAAATATATAGTTCAATCACTTTAACCAAAAAAAATAATGAATAATTCTATGCATACCTATTTAGAATTTATGAGCCTTTAAAAAGTAAATAAATAAAATGTTTCAGAAGTACAAATCCAAAACTAAATTTTTACAACATCACATCTCCGAAAGATTGTAAGTTGAATATGTAGATATGATAATAGATCTATTAAATTTGTGGAGAAATTTAAAAGATAAGTTTAAACATTAAATTCAATAATACTCTCAATGACTCTTATTTAGTACAACTTTGTTATATTCATAATCTTTCATCAACTAAGGTTATGTGGAAGAGAAAATGTTCTTCACTTTTTATTTTTATAATATGCTCATGTTGTAGCAATATTGAGAAAAAATTTCTGAATTAATATTTTGTCATTAATGAAAAACCATCAAACTCACCCCACAAACATTGCATTGTTATCTGAAGTAAACGCAACTACCAAAAGTAGTTATCATAGCTGTGAGTAAGGTCATAAATAAAATAATTTTGATTCAAAGATGGTTATAATAGAAAATCTCAATCACACCACTAGAAATGGACTAAGATTAAAGCGAAAAAAAGAATAATACAAAGTAAACCATAAAATAATAAGTGTGGTTGTAAATGTTATTGGTTATATACCCGTAGTATACAAAAACATTGGATGGATCTATATTAAGCATCCATATAATGGAATCAAATTTGTTAATGATTTATATCTTGTTGATCTAATGAATCTTGATGTTTCAAGACTTCTTTCAAAAATAAATATATAGGTCACTTGACTAGTGACATAAATGCCAAATATTTTTATAATGAGAATCCATCATATATTATTATTTTAGACTTATGGATATTATTTTGTGTTTTATTATTATGTTCTCCTCCCTTTCACCGTTTTGTATATATTATGACTAACACAATTTTCAAATAAAATGATATGGACTCTAAAATTGAAGCGTTAACTTCAAAAGCTAATGATAAAGATGTGTTTGATGGATAGTACAATAACACATACAATTTTCAAGGAAAAGAAAATTTTCTTAACTTTAGCAGTAATTGAAGCTAAAGTAAACATTATATTAGAATCAATAAATCTGATTTGCAATTTTCAAATGAAATGATATGGACTCCAAAATTGAAGCGTTAACTTCAAAAGCTAATGATAAAGATGTGTTTAATGGATAGTGCAACAACACATACAATTTTCAAGGAAAAGAAATTTTTTTTAACTTTAGCAGTAATTGAAGCTAAAGTAAACATTATATTAGAATCAATAAATCTGATTGAAGGCTTTGGAAGAGCCATAATTTTGTTGAAAAAGGAAACAAAATTAAACATCAATGATGCATTATATTCAAATAGATCTAGAAGAAATCTACTTAGTTTTAAAAATATAAGAAATAATAGTTATCACATTGAAACTATGAGTGAAAATGGTGTAGAATTCATCTGGATAACTGGTAATACTTCTGGAAGAGGCTTATACTAGTAAAATTGTTCGTTTTATCATTTGAATTGTATTATACAATCATAAAGACAATTAAAACTTTGCAGTATCGAACCAAAAGTTCTCTAATCCAAAACTATTTATGTTTTAGCATGACCATTTAGCTCACCCAGGATCTACAATGATGCTTAGAATTATTGAAAACATTCATAGATATGCAGTAAAGGATCACAAGACTTTATTGTCTAGTGAAAAATTTTGCACCATCTGTTCACAAGATAAATTAGTAATCGGACCATCTCCCTCCAAAATTTAAGTTAAATCTTTATCATTCCTATAAAGAATTCAAAGGGACATATGTAGACTCATTCATCCACTGAGTAGGTCATTTCGTTATTTCATGCTCTTAATTGATGCGTTTGCATTATGGTCTTATGTTTGTTTATTGCCAACTCGAAATATTGTCTTTGCTAAACTATTAACTCAAATTATCAAATTAAAGACATATTTTACAGATTATTCGATCAAGTCAATAGAGCTAGATAATGTTAGTGAATTTACATCCAAAATATTTGATGATTATTGCAAATCTATAGGGACTGATGTTGAACATCTAGTCCCACATGTCCACACTTAGAATGGATTAGTTGAGTCTTTTGTCAAATGACTTCAGATAATTGCACGTATTTTATTACTAATAACTCAATTATCAACTTCTTTGTGGGGACATGTTACAACATTAATTCACTTGTGACTTTCTTTTTATCATCAATATTCTCTTCTACAATTGGTTCTTGGTCACCAACTTGATATATCTCAATTGAAGATATTTTATTGTGCTATATATGTTTTTATTGTATCTCTCTAATGCACAAAAATGGACCCCAATATCATTCAGCATCATATTATCAAGTATATAATTCAGTATACTTGATATAATTTAGTATCAATTATCAAGTATATGGAACTATTAACTTGTGATCTTTTTACTACACGATTTATAAATTGTCATTTTGATGAGACAACATTTCTACTTTTAGGAAAAAAAGAAAATATCTTTTGAAGTTAAGTATAAACTTACTTGGTATGTACCTACTATGTCTCATTTAAATCTTTGCATATCTCAAAGTGAAACTAAAGTGTAGAGGATTGTGCTTTTGCAAATTATTGTCAACCAAATGTCTGATGCATTTGTAGATACAAAAAAAGTGACAAGATCACATGTACCAACTGCCAACGCACCACAAGATCACATGTAACAATTGCCAACACACTAGCAACAATCAGTGTGACTGTTGAATAGTTTATTTGAGTCATAATTGATCAATCTACTATACGCCAAAAATGTGGTAGATTTGTTGGATCGAAAGACATTGTTCCTCAAAAAACAAAGGCAAATAATTAAATGGATATCAATCATGTTGATCCTAAAATGATTAAAAAATTCACTCATTCTAATATTTCTCCAGAATAGGTTATGGTCTCTGAAGTGGCACAAACCCTTGAAGAACAAGAAAATCAGAATATTGAAATATCTTTAAATTATACTTATACACAAGAGATGTGGAACCGTGAAACGGTTAACACTGATAATGTATTCATATTTATAATAGCTATTGAAATTATGAATGATGATGATTTTGAAGTACGTATTATGTACGAGTGTAGACAAAGACATAATTGCCCTAAATGGGAAGAAACAATTTGAATAGAATTAGCTTCTCTAACAAAACGTTAAGTATTTGGGTTTGTAATCCTAACACCTAAAGATGTACAACCTGTTGGAAATAAATGAGTATTTGTGAGAAAAAGAAATGAGAAAAATGAAATTGCTAAATATAAAATCAGACTTATAGCCTAAGACTTTTCTCAAAGGCCAGATATAAATTTTGATGAAACAAATGCACTTGTGATGAATATAATTACATTTAAATGTTTGATTAGCTTAATAGTCTCAGAAGAATTAGATATGCATTTAATAGTTGTAGTTACTACTTTTTTTTATGAAAATATTGATACTGAAATTTATATAAAACTCTATGAAAAATTTAAATTGTCTGAAGCAAAAAAGGGTCAATCCAAGAGACATGTACTCAATTAAATTACAAAGATCATTATACGCATTAAAATAATCTGAAAGAATATGGTATAATCGTCTCAGTGAATATTTGAAAAAAGAGGTTATGTGAATGACCCTATATGTGCTTGTGTCTTTATCAAAATGTTAGAATTAAGATTTGTCATTGTAACAGTTTATGTTAATAATATCAATTTAATTGAGACTCTTAAAGAGCACTTAAAATCTGTTGAATATCTGAAAAAATTTGAAAAAAACAAAATATTATCTCAACCTGCAAATCGAACACAATTCAAATGAAATACTTATCCATCAATCAACGTATATTAAAAAATTACTAAAATGTTTTAATATGGATAATACTTATCCTTTGTGCATCTTAATAATTGTTCGATCTCTCGACCCAAAAAAGGAGTCATTCCATCCTAAAGAAAAAGATGAAAAGATACTCAATCATGAGTATTATATCTTAATGTCACTAGAGTCTTATTATATTTGACCCAATGCATTAGATCGAATATATCTTTCACTATCAATTTATTGACCTGATTTAACTCTACACTAACCCATCACCACTAAAACGAAATAAAAATATACTCTGTTACCTATGCAAAATTAGACATTTGCGATTATTCTATTATGTTAAATCCCCTAAAAATCTTAGTTTAGTTGGATATGAAAATATTAGTTATCTTTCTAACTTTTATAAGGCTTATTCACAGATGAGATATATTTTTATTTATAATGATATAGCGATATCATGACATTCCATCAAACAAACTTTGGTTGTAACATCTTCAAATCATTTAAAGATTCTATCTCTTTATAAAGCGAACCGAGAATGCATATGGTTACAGTCTGTCATTCATCATATTCAGAATACATGCAATCTTTCTTTTATAACAGACACCTTTTTCATATTATATGAAAATCTTTCTTCTAACTCTTATAAGGCCCATTCACATATGAGATATATTTTTATTTATAATGATATAGCGATATCATGACATTCCATCAAACAAACTTTGGTTGTAACATCTTTAAATTATTTAAAGATTCTAGTTCTCTATAAAGCGAACCGAGAATGCATATGGTTACAATCTGTCATTCATCATATTCAGAATACATGTAATCTTTCTTCTATAACAGACACTATTTTCATATTATATGAAAATAATGCAATATGTATTATCCAAATTTGAGGAGAATACATTAAAAGAAATAAAACCAAACGCATCTCACTGAAGTCATTTTACACTAATGAGTTTCAACAGAGCTAAAAGATTGATATCAAACAAATATGATTCAGTGGGAATCTCACAGATTTTTTCACCAAGATATTATCAACATCAACATTTGAAAAGTTAGTGCATAATATTGGTAGGCGGTAGCTCAACAGGCAACCAAATTAATCCCACTACTATCAGAGGGAACATTCATCAAAATAAGCACTTATCAGGGGGAGCAAATTGTTTAAGTTCATCACATATTGGATAAAATATGCACTGTACTTTTTTTTTTTCTTTCACTAGGTTTTATCTCATTAGGTTTTCCTAGTAAGGTTTTTAATGAGACAGTTTAAACACGTCCAACCCTATTTTATAAGACATTAAATAATTATATTTTTTTGTTTTGGTTTTTATCCTACTAAGTTTTTTCTCAGTAAAGTCATTATAATTATTTGTAAATAGTAAAAATCTATCCATAAGTTAATTTCTGTTAAAAGTTTTAGTTAGAATTAAGGGTAAAATTATTATTTAACAATAATATTTAAAACAAGAAAGTTTATATCATTTTACTTCCTTAATGTAGAAAACTAACAATTCCTCCTCAAAATTAAGTTTTGAAAAGAGACATTTTTTGCTTATTCAGGGTTTCAAATTTCACCAGTGATTTTTTGACAAACCACAGCCTATCTCTCTCCCTTCGGTGTTTTTACTCCAATTGACGACATCTAAATTTGATGGAATCAATATGAAATCCAAAGAAAGAGTCGGAATTGTTTGTCTGAATCTTTATTGTCCAGATGAATCAACTTCGTTTGGATGACGACAATACATTTGGACATGTCATCGTCATCTAGACAAAGCCAATTCATTTGGACAATGAAGGTCTAAATGAAGAGGATTCAATCAAATTCAAACATCATCGATCAGAGGGAGAGAGATTGTTCGTCGTTTGTTGAAAAATCACCAGCAAAATTTAAAACCCTAGATAAGGGCGAAAATATCACTTTTCATAACTTAATTTTGGGGGTAAATTGTTAGTTTTCCAAACCAATTGGGTAAAATTATAAAAAATTTTATTTTTTGAATATTATTATTAAATAACAATTTTTCCCTTATTTCTAATTAAAAATTTTAATAGAAATTGACTCATGGGTGGATGTTTGGGTTTTTAAAAGCTGGAATGTGAGACTTTGGGACTTTGCTATACTTTGGGCAGGAACAAGTCTTTTGGCCGATATTAAAAGACAAATAATTTTTTCTTAGCTTTAAGGGCTAGCATAAGTGACACAAATTATTGCATTTTAATAAATATGAAAAAAAACGTTATGTCATATATTTTAAATAATAATAATTAATTCGATTTAGGATTAAGAAAATCTCATATGATTTTATTTTGAATCAAGTTTTGATTTGGGGTCTTCGACCTAAAACCTAAATTAATACTGCACAAATATAATCCAATGACATGAAGTATCAGATTTAAATAAATTTTTTAAGAAATGTTAATTGTATTGACATGTGAAAATAAAAAACCCTAAAAAAATAGAGACACGTTATAATATTTATATACTAATTTATTAAAATGTTTTAGTTTTTATTTTAAAATAACTTCCTTCCTTTTTATTTTGATATTTTGTTTTGACCATCTATCATATTTAGATATGACAGGAGGTTGGGCCAATCAACAGGACAATTTAGACTCCCTTTTTAACATGGTTTGTAGGGCTTTGAGGTTAGGCCTGTAAGTTGATCCGATATGATTTAATACAAAATTATAATATTTAACAACTAATTAAAATATACAAATTATGGATCGACATGCTAAGAGTAGATGAAAACACGTCTCCAAGGATCTTCTTGGACCATTTCATGTGCCTTTCAATGCTTGTTTGCCAGCCTATAGGGCCAATTAATTAGGGTCTGAGACAACTATAAACACAATGAGTTATATTAGATTTGATTTGATATAATTTAATACGACCTATTGTTGTATTTAGAATGTTCTAATCTTGTTTGTTTGAAAAGGGATTCTACTTCATAAGATTTTAAATTAGCAATACGTGAAATCTACGCTTAGTCCTTTAATAACGTAATTTGCTCATTATGACTAATTGATTTTCTTTTTTCGGTAACCTAAAGTTTGAAAGCAAAGTCTTGGCCTTTCAAAACATTGACGTGAAAGAGTCAAAATTTACAGCTCACTGAAAACACTTTATGATTTACATGCTAAATATATTGAAATCACTTTAAAATTTACATGCTAATATTCTAGCAAGAATCATTGTATGTTAGTCAATCAAGCAATCAATAGATGCATAATTTGCGTATGAAAGTGACTATGATTTCCAGCTACTGCTGATCTTTTTTGTTTATTTATGACGGTTGATGCCGCGTTTACGTTTATGCATTCTCTAAATTATCAAACACCGTAATATAAATATAAATATCTTTAGTATCTTTTTAATAATATGATATATGTCACTAATATAAATTAATATATAATTTTTAAAAAACAATGTTATGATATCGGTATATAAAAGACCTTTAAAAGTTTTTGAGATATTTATAATATTATTTTATGTTTGATATTATATATGATTTGACTATCATAAATATAAATATACGCATAATTTAAAAAAAATTGTAAAAATAATTTTTAACCTGTTAAAAGACTATCTTAGAAGGATTTTAATAAATTATAATTTATAAGGAGGCCTTTAAAATTTTGTAAAATGCTTTCAGAAAAATAAACTCATTAATAAATGGATAAAACTATGTATATATAAAATTATATATATAATACTATTAGTCAAAAATATGAAACGAGGTGAAATTTTGGGTACATCGTGAACTTTACAATTTTGGAAAATGGAGAAAACGCGTTGGAGTATTGGAAAGGTTTCCACAAATACAAGTTGTAGCTTTTAACTTTCGCCATGATTGAAGTAAGTTTTAAAAATAATAGATTTTTAGCATGGCAAAAAGACCTATTACCACCCAAGGTATAGTCTATCTCTTATATATTAAATTTTAAAAATTTAAATATTTATTTATTATCTAATTTTTATTAAATTTTATTGTTAGTTTAAAAAATAAAATTGCCATTGTTAGTTTAAAAAATAAAAATGCCATTTAATAAGTTTTTTAATAAAAATTTATCATTTTTTTATTTTAATTTTGAAAATTAACAATTCCTCGTTTCTTAGTTTTGAAAGGTCACTCCACCCCCCTCCCCCAAAAAAAAAATCTAGGGTTACTCAAGTTCTAAAATTTTTTAACCTTTTAATCTCATATTTTTCAAGTTTAAAAACTGATTTTTCTTCCCTAAATCAAGGATTGCAAACTCACATTTTTCCCATTTACAACCCCCTAGTCTTCTGGAAGATTTTAGTTTCACCCCTATTCAGCTTTCAGTTTCCAGAATGCCTCTAATGTCTTTCTCCCTTTGTCTTTGGCATACTCCTCTATGAAGACCAAGTCGTCGTCAGCCTATCCTTTATCTCTAACGATTTCTCTTCAGTTTAGCACACTCTCGACACAACATTTCCCCTTCCATTCATTCTCGCGCATATCTTCCTTTCCCAGGTTTCATCCCACTCTCCTTCGTGATTGAGCATGCTTGGTCTATTCTTGTTGTCAATGCTAGCCTTCCTCCCTACTATGTTACGTCGATGTGAATCTGACCAAAAATGAGTGAGATCTCTAGCTTAATTTATATTAGATTTTACTTGTTAGGAAACCACCAAGAAGAGATAAGGTGCCAATGGTAAGGTTGATGATACGCTGAAATAAATCGTTAAGGAGAATGCTTGTTGGAAACAAAGAATACATTTTGTGAGGATGTAACTGCAACACCCCTATTGAGATGTATACTCCAACATGGAGAATACACCTGAATAGACGTGTCAATCAAAACTTTAATGCATAAATATTTAAACTAAACGTACAACAATATTAAATATTATCCCACAACCCCAAAAATGCATTTATTAATTTATAAAGCAAAATAACAAGTATGAACACCAGATTGTAAAATCCAATGTGCGTAATAAGTAAATACAACTCAAAATAAATAAAAAAAAAAGTACAATAATGGAAAATGACAAGCTGACCCACTAGCTCCCTCACTACTACCCCACTACTCCAAAAATTTATCTACATAATCACATAAATAGAACACGTGAGTAAAATACACTTAGTAAATAGGTCATCTATAAAACACAATACATATTCCCATATATATACTTTGTGAAATTTATGTGTCCTCAATATTCTATTTGTGGTCTTGTGGATATTTTTCTAGTATCTTATATGTACATCAAGATTATCTCAGCACATAGTGCCCTTTTCTAAGTTGCCGTGTCATCCTCAATGACTAAAGGATATATGTTGACGTCCTAGACATTTGGTGAAAGCAAATGAATGGTACGCTGTGCTGAACGCTAATCTGGTAGATAGTGCTGAATGCTTATCTGGTACCTAGGGATTTCTTCAAACTCTGCCAAAATGTCGAAACAAACCTCATGTCCCTATCCAATACGATCATCTTGGGTGCTTTATGGAGCCTCACAATCTCTCTAACATAATCTTGACCCAATTGATCGACATTTGTCCTATCCTTAACAGGGATGAAATGTGCTGATTTTGTCAATTTATCCACAATTACCTATAAGGAATTATATTCACCTTTGACTCTCGGTAAACCAACTACAAAATCCGTTGAGATGTGCACTCATTTTCACTTAGGAATACTTAAAGGCGGTAACAAACCCGATGGTCTTTGATGTTTAATTTTAACTTGCTGACACACCAGACACTCAGCGACAAAATCTATCACATTTTTTTTTCATGTCGGCCCATCAAAGTAATTTCTTTAAATCTTGGTGCATTTTTACACTCTTAGGGTAGACACTGTAAAAGGAACTATGAGCTTTAACAAGAATCTTATCTTTTAACTCAGCAACACTGGGATGTAACACATTTCACAACCAAAACATTTATATATAATACACATATGTTGGTTCTTCATTGACATTCATTCAACCTTAAGCATATTTGATTTCTTGTTACTTAACCCATTCACACGAATTTCCAGAATCTCAATGCAAATAAACATAAAATAGAACATCAACAAAATTGATGGCCTACTTACCTCTCCTCCAATAATGCTAATCAATCCTTCACGTGGCCTTTGATTAATCTCCTATGATTTCTTCTTGCGTCCAAGGCTTCCAAAGCACTCAAAAATCTCTCAACTCTTTGATTTCTAAAGAAAATGACAAAAGAATAATGAGCTAAACGCATCTAGATTCCTTTTTATTTTCACTCCAGACAGCAACACACAAACGTGTGTTAAAGACACACAAGCATGCATGTCATTGTGCAAATAAAGCCACATTCTAAAATCCTAGTTAAACACATCCTTATCCCGAATTCAAATGTGCTAATGATCCATAGACATGCATTCCCCATGCATGAGCATGCATATCCTCTAGACTTAACCAAAAATAAGGCAACAAATGGGAAAAGACAATTTTACCTTTTTTCACCACACACATGCGTGTGTGGCCTCCCCACACTATTGTGTGTCAACAATTTCATACATATTTAATTACTCAAACATAAATAGATATATACGAAGCTAAAAGATGAAAATATCTTTGGACATACATGCAAGTGTTACAATAATTGCAGTGTTATGAACTTTAAAGGGGGCAATTAAATATGGAAACCCTAGATGTGAGGGAAAAAATAACTTTTTAAAACTAAGGTTGAAGGAAAATGATAGTTTTTAAAATTAAGGTGAGAAAAGTGGATAAATTTTTTTTAGTAATAAAATTATTAAATAATGTTTTTACCTTTTACATTAATAACAAAATTTAGCAAAAGTTGAATGATATATGGATGTTTAAGTTTTAAAACTTTGCGGGTGAAAAAATTGACTAAACCTTAGGTGAAAATAAGTCTTTTGGCCTTTTAACATCCATTTTTCCACTTCAGGATCAAATCTCAATAATGGTTAATTTGAAGTACTGCAATTTACAATATTTTTAAAATTATTGAACTCTAAATCTTAAAACTTAAAATTAATTAAATTCACTATCCATCTAAGGTTTGGAGAAACCTAATTTCACCTTTTAATTCTTAAACTACAAACTTTTACCCAAAATTTAGCTTTGTTTGAAAAAGGTTGATAAAATATCGTAAATGTTATTTTCCTTTCAAAATGTTCGAAAACTAAGAAAAAAATTATTAACTATTAGAATTGTTAGATCGCATCGAGAAAGGTGAAACTTTAACTATTGGAGTAGTACATTTGTGGGTGTGATTCAATTCAAATCATAGATGAAAATGTGCAATATAATCACTAGATCACTCTAGAGGGTGATTTAGCAAGATTGCACATTTTGAGTGTTTAATTTAGCCTAAATCATGTTTGCAAATGTATTATTCTAACAACCAAAATAATCAGATTTGACTAATCACTAATTAACCCTTTTGAGAGATAATAAAATAATTTATAGCAGTGAAACAGTTACAAGTAAAACGATATTTTATCTTGTGGATATTATATCAAACTTTTTTTTGTTAATAGTGTTAGGTTCTACTTGGAAATTTGTTGCTTTGGAATTTTAGGGGTAGGACAATGATTTCCCCAAGCTTGTGTGGGAAACAGTTAGTTACTCTAATTAATTTTATAAAAATATGTATAACTAATATTATAATAACATATTAGGGTTAGTTCAATTTATTGAGTATAAATTCAAATCAAGTTTAAGTTAGAAGCTTCGGTTTGTTTTTAAATCAAGCCAATGGTGTTCAACATAGTTTAGTTCGAGTACAACTCAAATCCATAGTTCGATTCATAGCTCAAGTTCGACTAAAATTTATAATTTAAATTTGCGGTTCAAGTTTGTAACTCATTTACAAAATGACATTGGTTTGCCCATTATTGAAAATGATGTCATTTAATAAACCAACCGCAAATTTAAGCTACAAATCTAAGTATATATTTGAGTCAAACTCAAGCTAGACTAAATCGAACTATTTTTATTTAAATTAAACTTGAGTCACTCTTAATTTTTGTTTAACGAACTTAAATTGAATTTAAACTGAGCTATTTTTTATTCAAATCGAATTCAAACTAAAGAGTGTTTGAATTCAGTTTGGTTTGTATTTACCACTTCTAATTATGAAGCTTGAAATACAATACAAACAAAGATATAATAAAACGAATGCATTATTTATCTTGACATAGCATATTAATTATTATAAGATAATGAAAATTTCCTTTGCTCATTCAAACAAGTCTGTTATTATTATTAATGGGGAAACTTACACGTTAGTTGACACACAAATCAATGCAATTTACACAGATTCTTGTGACAAGTCAACCATTTTGGCCAAATTTTTGGTAGTTTCTACTCTAGGAAACTACCAAGGAAGGAGAGAGCTTATTAGTAATGGGGTTGATGATGCGTTAAAGAAAATCATAGTGAAGAACGATCGTTGGAAAGAGGGAATGAAATTTTGAGGGTGTAAGACAATGTTTTGAACTTTGAGGGGGCACGTGTTCACCCTAAAATATGGAAATCTTAGAAACTTTAGATGGTAAAGGTAAAAAAGTAACTTTTTAATTGAGTTAGAGGAAAACTGTGAGTTTTTAAAACTAAAGTAAGAAATGAGGATAAATTATTTTTTCTTTAAATAAAATTTCAAATAACAATTTTGACTCTGAAAGTAACAGTAAAAATTAACAGATGAACACGTATTTAGGTTTTTAAAAATTAATAGGTGAAAACATGGGAAAAGAGTAGACTTTGGGCGGGAGTAAGTCCTTTGCCCTTAAAATAACAAGGTTAATTATCTCTCATCGTATTCATCTGATTATTTAATGCGCCAAGATATATTCATGACTCTTGGAACACAATACATATTGTCACATATGGTAAATATTATAGTGTATAAAAAATTAGTATAATATTGATAATCAATTATACGATATGATATATATTAGTTAGTTTTTGATAATTTTAAACCTTTTTAGAGAAGTAATTACTATAACAAAGGCAGATATGCGAACTTGTAAAATTTTAAAAGTATTTCTAATATTTTTGAGATGATATCGTGATTATTAAAAAATTTATTCATTAATATTATTCTTATTGTTTAAAAAACCGCATCCAACCATACAATGCGTAATACATAATTTGAAAATTAAATTTTTTATACACAATTTAACTAAGGTACAATTAAAAAAAAATAGAATTTTGATATGCAATTCAGCTAAAATGAATATATACTTGTTAATTTTCAAGTATGACAGGTCACATTGCATTATTTATGGCGAAAAGTCGACAAATTTTAGATATATAAACTATTAAAATGGCCTTTTAATTTTTATTATAATAATTAACAGTCTATTATATTCTAAAAAATGTCAACCTGAAAATGATAAAATTTTGCCTCTTATAATTATGAAATTAAAAAGCAATATTTTAAATATGAGACATCGTACAATCGAGTTTTATTTTTTTGAACAAATTTCAATAATCACTTGATTTATAATAATTTTACGAAAATATCAATAATAATTTTAAATAAATTAAATTAAAATATAATATCAAATAATAGCTGTAATATTCTGGAATTTTCCAGCTGGTTGTCATTTAAACCAATTTGGATTTTTTCTCACCATCCATTCTACCATAAAACTCTGGACTCCATTCCTTTAACTAGAATTTAGCATAGTCTTCTGAAAATATCTTCCAGAATTTAGTTGGTTGTGTTGTGATTTGAAAAAATTGCTTGGTTTATATTCCAATAACTCTCAGCTTTTGAATTCTAATATCAACTGGATCCAACTAATTACCGAGTCCCCGTCAGACCAATTCAATTAATTGGGTTAATTTATGTTTTAAAAAACGGCCAAAGGATTGTTTCCCACCCAAGTTTTGATACGATTTCAAAGTTACATTTATGAGATTTAAAAAATTCAAAATCTCATTCATAGACCAATTGAGCTAAAATATTTTGTTAAAAGTAAAGGTAAAATTGTTATTTTACTATTAATATTAAAAAATATAAAATTTATTATATTTTTCTCTCTAAGTTTTAAAAACTACCAATTTCATCTTTACCTAAAGTTTTCTAACTTTGAAATGACATATTTTCTCTCAAATTTTAAGGTTTTTTTCTTCTCCCCTCTAGCTATCATTTTTTATGCTAACGACCTCCCCTCTCTAACCTAAACTAGTGGCTGACACAAGAATAATAATCTAGAGCAGATCTCTTTGTTAAAAATAAAGAGATTCGGTGATAAAGAGATCTTTAGATCTCTTCATTGTAAGATCTCTATATGTCTAATAAAGATATATACTCTAAATTGCTTTCCCTCTATCAGCCATCGGTTAGGGTGGAGAGAAAAGGTCGTCAATGCTAAAGATGGTGGCTGGAAGGGTGACGAAAAAATTTAGAGAGGGAAAAAACTCATATATTTAACATAAATTTAGTATTTGCTCTATCTTAATAGGATGATAAAAATTAGAATAAAGTTAACCCGATAATAAAATTAAAGCTGACTAATTCCCACCCAAGGTTTGATAAACCAACAATTTTCACTATCTAAATTTGAAAATACCATGATCCCATCCATTAATTGTTAGTTTTAATTGTTAAAGTGCATTTATGTTATTTTACCTCAATATTATAATAAAGGTGTAATTAATTATCATTTTGTTTTCAAGTTTTAAAATATTATAATAATACCCATGTCAAACTGTCGAATAATTTTGGTGTAAATGCCATTTTTTAAAACTTATAAGAGATAAATAAACATTTCTTTTATCTTATTTAGAAAAATATTATATTTGTCCTCGCATATTTTAAAAATATTTATAGCTTTAATAGTTTGAAATATGACATATACATTCCTAAATTTGTTGTCAATTTTTTAGGATGTCATTGTTATCTTTGAAACTATCAAAGAGCACATTAAATTTTAATTTTTTTCAATATACTTTGAACTTTTTAATTTCCAAAAACCTTTGAAAAGTTTTTATTAACATCCCTAACATTCTAAAAAATTTTACTTAATTTAGTCATTCCTAATTTAAGTATAACCTCATTTAGGTTAACGTATAATAAGAAGATAATTGCAAAAGCAAATAATATTATTGACGTAATAAATATTGTTATTAAAGTGATAAATAATATTACTGAAAGTATAAATGAGTTGAATTAAAATTTCAATTTGTTCAAATCAAATGTGAATTCAGACTCAAATTAACTTAACTTGAATCTACCCACGATACATGTACGATAAGTGACAAATTATTGTATTTCAATAAATTTGAAAAAATATCGTTATGTCATAATACTATCTTAAACAATAAAACTATATATATAGTTTTGAATACATAAAATTTGTGTATCTAATTGTTTACTTAAAACTGTGTACATATAAAATTTCTTTTTTTTTAAATCTCAATAAAATTATTTATACCTAGTTTAAGTATACAAATAAATTTATACTTAAGGGGCGTTTGGTTGGATAATGTTTTATTATCAAAATTGAAATATTAATTTGAAGATAGATTATTTAGAAGATTACTATATATAAATAATTATTATATTTGATAAAATTTAGATTATATAAATAATTATAATATTTAATTGGAGGTAATAAAATAATACTAAGATATAATTTTACTTAAATATCTTTAAGTATAATTATTTTAAAATATATTTTATATTGCTTGTTATATTGATTAAAAGTGAGAGTATTTTAATTTTAAAAAATTAATAACTATGAGTAAAATTATAATAAAATCAAGATTATATTAGTAACTTTTAATATGTAAGATGTATTATCTATTACATCACTATTATTACTAATAGAATATTACTATAATATTTCATTACTGATAATCTAAATAAGGTAATATAAGTAATAAGAGAGCATTTGGTTGAGATCTTATAAAAATTATTTTGATAATCTATCTTTTATTTCTTATGTTACATTATTTGATTTATAAATAATAAAATATTTCAGTAATATTATATTATTAATTATAATGTGACAGATAATATAAGAGGATAATCTGATTATCACTTATACCTTAGGTATTAAAAAATTATCAAGTAATCTTAATTTTATTATAACTTATCTTTATTTATTAATTTTTTTAGGATAAAAATAATCGCATTTTCAATTAATATAACAAATAATATAAAAAATATTTTAAAATAATTTTACCCAAAAGCATTTAAGTAAAATAATATATTAGTATTATATTATTACCTCTAACCAAATGCAATAATTATTTATACCTATCCCTTTTTTTCAAACTTTAGCAAATATAGTAATAATTTATACATAGTAATTTTCAAGGGAATCTTTTAATTTTAGTAATAAAATATTTTTTAAACTAAATATCTCCTAAAACAAATATTATCACACCGAAAACTCTATAATCAATTAATGTGTCATTAATTGACCGATAACTTTAATTTAAAGATAAAATAATATTTAATCACATTATCACAAATAATTTTACTTCTTAAATTGTTGCATAATTTCAAAATTGTTGAGATATCATTACTCACGTAGAATATCCTCTACAGTAAATGAAAAATCCAATTCAAAATTTAATTTAACGTTAAATCCAATCCAATCGGCAAGAAGGGTAACTAAATCATATATTTCCCAAATCTACACATCATAATCATATATATTCTATATCATCCCAAATATTCTATGAATTTTAATTATTATTTTATTCTTCGAAAAGAAACAATATCAACAAATTTATAGGAGGAATGATATGGTCCATTTAAAGAGAAACAAAACTGATGTATACGTTTATGCATAAAAATTGATAACAATGAGAGGACGGGATTAAAAAAAAAAATTGAGACGATGGGAATGGGCCCGTATGGGACACAAAATTACCCAACTTGCATTTCCAAAAATTGAACAAAATTTCATATGACATGGTTTTTGCCACAAGATAATAAGTATTTTATGGTATAATATAATAAATATAAAAAATAATATATATTTTAAAGTTTATTAAATTATTATAATATAATAAATGTATAATACAATACGATACATATTATCAATATAGATATATACACCTTCGTAGAGAAATAATAATGCAATAAAGATGTAATAAAAAATTTTAAAATATCAAGAATATTTATGATATTTTTTAATATGACGACATGATAATTAAAATTTATTATTATTATTTTAGCATTGTTAATTGTTTATAATATCTGAGTGTTATAATGAAGAAAAAACTAGTTATGAAAATTTTAAAGCGAAAGAGGATGAATACAATGTTTTATGTCTAGACTGGATGTTGACTTGATCAAAATGTTAGTTTGACTAATCGTCAACGGGTAATATTAGTAACATAATTAAAGTTTTACATTCGTATTGAACGGAATGAATACGATTCAAAGATATATTAGCTGTCATACAAACAAACTTATTTGAGTCTAACCACGAACATTTTCATATTCATTTAATATTAAGTTTTTCAATTGCAAAATTTTATTATTGATGTCAACAAACCCAATGATCCATCCAGGCCGCAAAACATGGGATGAATGTAGGTGCTTCTCCACCCAACGTGAAAAAAAAAAAAAAATTTGAAGGGATAAAAAGGGCTGAATGACTATGTCCCACCTGGACTGTAATTAAACTTTTTCCTATCTATTAAGTTTAAAAATTTTATTGTCCCTCTCATTTGTCAAAGTTTCATGTTACTTTTAATAATTATTGGATATTTTGTTAGTTGGTAGTTAATCAAACACGTAGTGATACTTTCATGAGGCAATGATAATGGTAGTGGAGGCATGACACAAGAGGCATACGACGATGGTGTGCACAAATACAAAATGTCTGCATAGCATGTGATGTAAGACATAGTCTCGCAAAAAGAAGTGCTCTAAAGGTGCGAAAGCTAAAAGAGACATAAACAATAACATGAGAAAATAAAGATGAGTGGTGATAAGGTACATATAATGGTGATGGATGAAAATCATTAAAAAAATATAAAGAAGATAACCTGATAAGATAAATTAAAAATGGTGGTGAATAATATCAATACTCTAAACAAAAGGACAACAATGATATTTAAAATAATCTATACTCGAGGAAAAAATATTTGCATATATTTGATAAAAGCTTCATAAATTTATTTGAAAACAAATTTATTTAGCGTCAATAAAAATGGAGGACATTTTTGTCTATTCGCTAACTTCATTGCAAAATAAACAAATTTTATTACTAACAAATTTAACAAAGAGGTGGAAAATAGACTTTTTGAACTCAGGAATGGAAATTTGTTTCATCAAGGAATGGAAGTTTCGGTGGAATATAGTAGTTCGCCGAGAAAATAAGATTATTGCACCATGGAAAGTAGACTTCCATGTGCGGATGTGCCTGCAATCACGGTAATTTCAATTTCAATTTTCTCCAAACATGAAATCCCACGCCACCATCTTTCCAACATTGTTGCACCATTATTCTCCCCTATCTCCGCCGCTCCTCCTCACCACCAGCGTCAACACCACTACCAACAACACTTCAAACAAACAATAGAATTTCGCTTAAACACCTTATCTGCTATGACTGTTTAACCTATTTTTTCTAGTAAAGTTTCCGCCTTTTCATATTTTCCTTCACTTTCTCTTCTGTTTTCTCAACAAAAATGAACAAACCCTATCTGGGTTTTTCTTTTTCTTTGCTTTCCCTTTTCCTCCTCTCGTTAACTTGTTCAGTTTATTCTCAGTCTAGTCCAGATGCTGCAGCCATGCAAGCTCTCAAAACCAGCCTAGGCGACCCGGCAAGCTTGGGCTGGACCGACCCGGACCCGTGTAATTGGAAGCAGGTTGCCTGTTCGAATGGGCGCATCACCCGGATCCAAATCGGGTCGCAGGGCCTGACCGGAACTCTCCCATCGGACCTCAGCAACTTAACATCTCTGACTATATTGGAGGTGATGAATAATCAACTGAGTGGGTCCATCCCAAGTCTTGCTGGGTTGAGTTCTCTTCAAAGAGTGCTTTTTGATAACAACAGTTTTTCATATATTCCTCCGGATTTCTTTACTGGGTTAACTTCTTTGCAAAATATATACCTTGATTATATTCCCTTTCAGTCTTGGGAGATTCCTGCGAGTTTAACAAATGCAACGACTTTGCAGACATTTTCTGCAAACGGGGCTAATATTTCAGGGACTATTCCTGAGTTTCTTGGGGGATCTGTATTTCCAGGATTAATTAATTTGCATTTGGCTTTCAACAATCTCCATGGGCAACTTCCGGAGAGTTTTGCTGGGTCAGCAATTCAGACACTTTGGTTGAAAGGCCAAAACGGTGACACTAAGCTCAATGGCTCAGTATCTATTCTACAAAACATGACTTCTTTGACCCAGGTTTGGCTTCAAGGCAACCAATTTACCGGTCCTTTGCCAGATTTATCAGGGCTTACTGGCTTGAATGACTTTAGCTTGAGAGATAATCAGTTGACTGGTATTGTTCCTTCATCTTTGGTTAATCTTCCTGGACTTAAGAAGGTCAATTTGTCTAATAATTTGCTTCAGGGTCCGACTCCAAAGTTTGATATTAGTGTGGATATCAGACCTGGGTCTAATACTTTTTGTTTAGATGCTCCTGGTGTTCCTTGTGCTAGTCTAGTTAATATTTTGTTATCAATTGCCGAATCTGTGGGTTACCCAGTGGTGTTTGCACAGAGTTGGAAAGGAAACAATCCTTGTGCTTCCTCTCAGTCATGGAAGGGGATTACGTGTGATGGTAGTGGAAACATCACTGCTGTTAATTTCCAAAATTTGGGGCTTGTGGGCACAATTTCTTCAAAATTTTCTGAGCTTACATCTTTGAGACAATTGATACTGTCTGGTAATTCACTCACTGGTACTATACCTACCGAGCTTACAACTTTGTCTAAACTTGAGAAGATAGATGTGTCAAATAATCGTATTTATGGTCAAGTGCCAAAGTTTGGACAGAATGTGGTTGTTAACACTGCTGGGAACCCTGATATTGGAAAAAATAGCAGTAGCTCCGCACCTTCTGGAGCACCATCAGGGGGTTCATCTGGAACTCCTGGTACTCCAAGTGGAGTAAACAGTTCGTCAGGTAGTGGGAATAAGAATACCGGAATAATTGTTGGTTCTGTGATTGGTGCTGTTTGTGTTGCCTTTATTATAGGATTGGGTGTCTGTTTGTATACCAGGAAACGATATCATTCCAGTAGTGTCAATGTAGGTGGGACTGACAGCCATCGTTTCACGAGTAGTGGGCCTAGTGACATTCGTGTGGTTGAGGCTGGAAATATGGTTATCTCAATCCAAGTTTTGAGAAATGTGACTAACAACTTCAGTGAGGAAAATATATTGGGAAGAGGTGGTTTTGGGACAGTGTATAAAGGGGAATTACATGAAGGGACGAAGATAGCAGTGAAGAGGATGGGGTCTGGAATTGTGAGTGAGAAGGGTTTGGCAGAGTTTAAGTCTGAGATTGCGGTTCTTACCAAAGTTAGACATCGCCATTTGGTGGCACTTCTTGGCTATTGCTTAGATGGAAATGAGAAGCTCCTTGTTTATGAGTACATGCCACAGGGGACCCTTAGTAGGCATCTGTTCAACTGGAAGGAAGGGGAATTGAAACCGCTTGAATGGACTAGAAGGTTGACCATTGCCTTGGATGTCGCTAGAGGTGTTGAGTATCTTCATGGTTTAGCACAGCAAAGTTTTATTCACAGAGATCTAAAACCATCCAACATCCTTCTTGGAGATGATATGCGGGCAAAACTTGCAGATTTTGGATTGGTTCGTCTTGCTCCAGAGAACGGAAAACAATCAATTGAGACAAGAGTTGCTGGAACTTTTGGATATCTTGCTCCAGAGTATGCAGGTAACTAAAATCAGATTAAATCTTAGTGTTAAGATGTCATGCCTGATTATATTTTTATTTTGTACATGTGCATGCAATGCAAATGTTTAGATTTTGGTAGTTAAGGTAAACAAAGGTAACTTGATATCTTCATATTTTTCATTCCTAGCAATTGCCGATACATCAAACTGGAGCATGTATCACTGAATAATATTTAGAACATTTTCTAACAGGACTGATACATGTAAAGATTATGGAATCGAATTAATCTTGCCCATTTCCCACCTTTTTATTCGCTAAATATTTTATTTTCTGTAGGCATTTTTCTGGGGCATAGGATTGTAGAAGTGAGTCTGTTTCATTATTTTCAATATATTTAAAAAAGTTGATGGATTATGTACAATTGAGTGGTCTTTTTCTAAAGTGACAATTATTTCCTGACTCATTGTATGAAAATGACCTGTGAAATCAAGATAGCACATTACAAGAGAGGGTGTCATATTAGTTGCAAGGATAAATCATTTGCCACTATGATGGTAATTGCACGCCAACTAGGGAGACAATCTGTTTCATCAGAGTGCCTTTCCTGCACTTTTAACTGTTATAATGATTTATAATCTTTGCATTTTCATCAATGCTTAATTCTGAACTTTAAGTTTTAGTTTTCAGTA
Source organism: Mangifera indica (assembly GCF_011075055.1). Lineage (NCBI taxonomy): Eukaryota > Viridiplantae > Streptophyta > Magnoliopsida > Sapindales > Anacardiaceae > Mangifera > Mangifera indica. The sequence continues at coordinate 3,522,022 of NC_058140.1, read as the reverse complement.
GTTCAGATTACAATGGTTATTGTTGCATTCATTTGTATTGGTTTCTGCTTAATGTATTTTTGTGATCCGAATGCTGAAAGTGTACTTATGACTTGGCAGCGACTGGACGTGTAACTACCAAGGTTGATGTATTCAGCTTTGGAGTAATTTTAATGCAGTTAATTTCTGGTAGAAAGGCCCTTGATGAAACTCAGTCTGAGGATAGTGTGCATCTTCCAACATGGTTCTGGAGAATGCATGTTAACAAGGACACATTCAGAAATGCTATTGACCAATCGATTGAGCTGGATGAGGAAACCCTAGCCAGCGTAAGCACTGTGGCCGAGTTGGCTTGCCACTGCTATGCGAGGGAGGCCTACCAGAGGCCTGATATGGGTCATGTTGTAAATGTGCTTTCATCTCTGGCTGAACTGTGGAAACCGGCGGAACTGATCATACCTTTTAACTCTTTCTCTGAATCTAATTTTGTACATCAACCTAGATATTGTTCTATATGATTTGAGAATTAAGACTTCAAGATCAAGGTAAACCGGCCTTGATGACGATATGTCGATGTCAAGAAATGTAGTATGAAACTCAAACACGCAATTTTGAAAGGATGCTTTGTATACGTAGTAGAAATTATATTTTCTAAAAAATAAAAAAATTATGTATTACCATGGTATCATGTAAAAATGGATTGAAACTTGAAGATAGAATAAAATTTTTAAGAAATGTAAGTTGTATTAACATGTGAAAATAAGAAACCCTAAAAAAATAGAGGCTTGTTATAAAATTTATACCCTAATTTAATAAAATGTTATTTTATATTTTAAAATAATTCCTTTTTTTCTTTTTTTTTTTTCTGTCTTGGGCATTCATTATATCTAGACATGTTAAAGGGGTTAGGTCAGTTTATAACACGACTCAAACTTTTTTTTTTTGACATAGTTTGTAAGGTCTAAATAAAAAAAATTGTAGATCATATCAAAGGTCTTAAAATAAGGTTTATAAGTTAGTTTGACACGACTCAAAGGACTATGAATCATATCACAGGGTTTCTTATGCTTGCTTGCTAGCATACAAAACTAGCTAATTGGGTGCTAAGTACAATACGACTCATAAATTTGACGGATTGTGTCAGATTTAATTTGACATAACTCAGTACAACTCATTGTTATGTCTGCCCATATCATTATTTAGGAGTTGTAAAATAAGTATATTTAGCCCGTTAATAACACAATTTGCTCATTATATCCAATGGAATTCCCCTTTCTAAAATTATCATTTACATGCTAATACTCTAGCAAGAATCATAAGCAATCAATAGATACATAATTTGCGTGTGAAAGTGCGTATGATTTCTAGCTACTAGTTATCTTTATTGCTTATAAATGACGGATGGTACCATGTTTGCATTTATGCATTCTTTGAATTAGAGGCGTAAGTGGGCCGGCCGGGCCAGCTCCAGGTTGGGTAGAAAGCCTTTTCGAGCTAGGCCAGCCTTCAAATTACGTAAGCATCACGGCTCAGCCATTATATACAAAGGGTTGGGTTTTTGACGGGCCGGAACGTTTATATATTAATTTTTAAAAAATTAAATAAATATTTAAATTTATTAATATAAATTTGTATTCAAATTAATATAACCAATGATTGCAAACGGTAAGTCAATCCCCCTAAATTATATTTTATTTATATTTTTAAACTATGTTAAATTATTTTGTATTATCAATTATTCTATCCAATTAAACGAAACTCTTTATTTTATCAATGGTGTTGTAATAGTCGTGTTTTCTCTAATTATATTTTCTTGATTTATCTGATATTTAAACTGAGATAACTATTTTTTATACGTTCAACTACTAAGAATAATTGAATAAATAGCATGAGTGGTCGTCTGACAGTGTTTGTTGTATTTTTCTATGCTTGCTACTGTCATTATTTTGTATCTATTAACAACATAGTTTTTATTTTATTTTTATAATTTTGTTAATTATTATTTTTTAAAAATATTTTTACAATGAAAATACTTAATATATTCTAAACAAAAAAGATATTTAAACAATTGAGACGACTTCATTTTTATAGAATCAATTGATCAAGAATGGGTGCAGTGTAAACACTGTAATGAAGCCCATGTAATACATGGTCTCTATTACAGTGTTTATAGTGCACCCATTCTTGATCAAGTGAGTTTACAAAAGTTAAGTCATCTCAATCGTTTGTACATTTTTTTATGTTAAGAGTAAATTAAGTTTTTTTCATTATGATAATATTTAAAAAAATTAACAAAATTATAAGAACAAAAAAAAATATTATTAATAAACAATAAGAGAATGGTGGTAGTCACAAGTATAGCAAAAATTATAAGTGATATTGTCTGAAGACCAAACACTCAAATTAGTTGGTTCTTCTTACTTGCAAAACATATAAAATATAATTATCTCGACTCAAGTATAGTGTAAGCCTCAAAGACGTAATTACAAAAAGCAAGTTTATCATAGTGACATCGATAAATTAAAAAATTCCTTTTAACTAGATATGATAATTAGTAATTTAAAATGATTGTACGTTATTTGAAAATATAAACAAAATGTGATTTGGAGGGTTGTTTTAAAATTTACGATCCTCCATTGTATTAATTTAGAATAAATTTTATATTAATAAATTTAAATATTTATTTTTAAAAAAAATTTAAACCAAAGATAAAAAAAATTAATACAAAAATTTAAAGAATAAAATATAGAGAGAAATTGAAATTGAAATATTAAAATTGAATAAAGAAAATGTTTGAATGTAAAAATTTAACCCTATTTTACATGGTAAAAGTAAACTCTTTTAAAATTATGATTTCCATGCTAATATTCTTGCAAGAAACATTCCAAGTTTGCGTGTGAAATTGAGTATGATTTCGAGCTACCACTGTTCTTTATTTTAAAAAGACATATTAAATACACTCATAATTATTGTTTATTTTTAATATTTTATTATTATTTAAAAAATATATACTATTTACAATATATAATACGATTTTTTTTTTATATATGATTTAATTATCATGAATATAAATACACTCATAATTTTAATAAAAGAAATTATTAAAAGACTATCCCAAATTATAAGCATATTTTTAAAAATTTTCAAAAATTTCAGAAAAATAAACTCATTAATAAATATGAAAACAGATGAAATTTTTATCCCAAATTTAACTCTAATTTAAAAAAAAAAAAAAAGAAAATTGATAGAAGATTGTAAATGTCATTTTCCTTTTAAAATGTTTGAAATCTAAGAAAAAACTATTAACTTTAACTAGTAGAATTATTGGATCGTATCAAGAAACGTATAACTTTAGCTATTGAAATAGTATATTTGCGGGTGCGATTCAATTCATTTATGTATGAAAATGTGAAATATGATCACAAGATCACTTTAGAAGCAATTTAGCACCATCACACATTTTGGGTGTTTAATTTAGCCTAAATTACGTTTGAAAATATACGATTTTGACAATCAAAGTCATCAGGTTTGACTAGGTTACTAATTAACTCTTTTAAGAGAAAATAAAATAATTTTTTAAAGCGAGATAGTTACAAGTAAGACAATAATCTCTCTTATGGATATTATACCCAAGCTTCTTTTTTTGGTTAACGGTGATAGGTTTCGTTGCAAATTTGTTATTTAAGAATTTTATGGGTAGGACCAATGATTTCCCCTAATCTTGAGTGGAAAACAGTTATTTACTCTAATTAATTTAATAAAATAATTGTAATAGCATATTAGGGTTAGTTCGGTTCAATTCAAATTTGTTTAGTTTAATTTCAAATCGAATTTAAGTTAAAAGATTCAATTTGATTTGTTTTCAAATAGAGCTAATAGGTGTTCGATATAGTTTAGTTCAAATTCAATTCAAATCTATAGTTTGGATTGGTGGCTAAAGTTCGACTATAATATATAACTCAAACCAAATCAAATCATTTTAATTTAAATTGAACTCAAATTATTCTTAATTTTAGTTTGAAAAACTCATATCAGACTCAAATTGGATTATTTTTATTCGAATTGAACTCAAATTATAGAGTGTTTGAATTCAATTCGGTTCACATTTATGGCTAGTTCTGTTTATGGAACTTGAAATACAATACAAACTAAGATATAATAAAATGAATGCATCATTTATCTTAACATAGCCAATTAATTGATTATGAAATTTGTACCGATCCAAACATGACGTTATTATTATTAAAGGGGGCAACGGGAAAGATGAAATTGAAATGAATGTGACGTTGAGTTAAATTCCCTCGACTCCATAATTTAAAGGCAAAAAGATTATTCCCGCCCAAGGTTTGGCATTTTTGAAAGCTCTCACACAAAAATACCTACCTTTTTTTTTATTTTTAATTCTCTATTATAGTTTAAGATAAAACTATCTAACAAAAAATTAAAAAATATTACTCATTTGTTAGGTAATTTAAAAAATTAACAATTTTTCTTATTTAAAGTTTGAAAAATTATTATTTCTCTTATATAAGGTTTTTTTCTCTTCTTTAATCACATTCGTTTCGATCGATAGTCAACTATTTTCATCCATATCTTTATTTTAGTTACTCAGAAGATATCATCGACGGCTAAAGAAACAAACAAAGAAGCATTTCCGTCTGACAAGGAGACTTTTTCATCTATCTAGACAATGCTTAGATGAATTTATTGTTGTTCATCCAAGCATCAATTATCTCTCAAAATTTATGTCATATATTTGTAATTTATCTCCTCTCTCACCATATCCATCTGATTATTTAATGGGTCAGGATATATTCATATATCTTCATGACTACTGGTATAGAGCACATAATGTAAGATATGGTAAATGTTATAGTGTATAAAAAATTAGTACAATATTGACGAACAATCTTACAATATGATATGAATGAGTTAGTTTTGATCGTTTAAAATCTTTTTTAAAAGGTAATAATTGTGTGAGAGGTATATATATAATCTTACAATATGATATGAATTTCAAGAATGTTTATAATATTTGTTAAGATAATAACATTGTGGTCATTAAAAAGTTTATTCATAAATATTAATCTTATTATTTGAAAAATGTATCCAACCATACAAAAAAAAATATTTTAAATATGGGACATCACAAAAAAATTAATGTAACATTTTAAATATTACATTAATTGGATAAATTTTTTTTTGGGACAAATTTCAATAATCACTTGACTTATAATTATTTTATGAAAGTACCAATAATAATTATAAATAAATTAAACTAAAATATAATGCCAAATAAATGAAATAATAATTGTAATATTCTGGAATTTTCCAGCTGGTTGTCATTTAAACTAGTTTGAATTTTTTTCTCAACTTCCACTTAATCACAAAACTCTTGAATCTATTCCTCTAAACTAAATTTTAGCATATTCTTCTCAAAATATTTTCTACAATTTAATTGATTATAATTTAAAAAAATAAAATGCTTGGTCTATATTTCAATAACTCTATAAGCTTTTGATATGGCATCAACCGAATCGAACTGATCTCCGAGTCACCATCAAACCAATTCAATTGATTGGGTGGATTCAGGTTTTAAAATTCCTATAAACATCACAAGCATTATATATTATATTTATTTTTTGAGGATAATAATATTTAAAGGCATTAATCTATCACTATTTCTATTTAAATGACTAACTTTATTTTTTATTTTAGTTGAGAAGGTTGAATTTTCAAATTTTTCTATCTAAACTTTAAAATTTTTTTGTAAAAAGAAGCAAACTTTCAATTTTTTTAATTAAAAGTACCAAACAAATACAATTAGATTGTTTTATTTTGTTTTGGAAGAAAAAAATATATATAGTTCAATCACTTTAACAAAAAAAATTATGCACAATACTATACGTACTTATTTAAAAATTATGAGTCTTTAAAAAGTAATTAAATAAAATGTTTCAGAAGGACAAATTCAAAACTACTATTTGTACGACATCGCATCCCTGAAGGATTGTAAGTTGAATATGTGGATATGATAATAAATCTATTAAATTTGTGAAGAAATTTGAAAGATAAATTTAAATATTAAATTCAATAATACTCTCAATGACTCTATTATTTAGTACAACTCTGTTATATTCAGAATCTTTTCTCAACTAAGGTTATGTGGAAGAGAAAATGTTCTCCACTTTTTATTTTTATAATATGCTCTTGTTATAACAATATTGAGAAAAAAAATTTGAATTAATATTTTCTCATTAATGAAAAATCATTAAACTCACCCCACAAACGTTGCATTGTTCTTTGAAGTAAATGCAACTACCAAAAATAGTTATCATAGGTGTGAGTAAGGTCATGAATGAAATAATTTTGACTCAAAGATGGTTATAATAGAAAATCTCAATCATACCATCAGAAATGGACTAAGATTGAAGCGAAAATAATAATAATAAAGAGTAAACAACAAAATAATAAGTATGGTTGTAAATGTCATTGGTTGTTTACCCGTAGTATACAAAAACATTGGTTAGATCTATATTAAACATTCATATAATAGAATCAAATTTGTTAATGATTTATATTTTGTTAATCTAATAAATCTTAATGTTTCAGGACTTCTTTCAAAAATAAATATATAGGTCACTTGACTAGTGACATAAATGCCAAATATTTTTATAATGAGAATCCATCATATATCATTATTTTAGAATTATGAACATTATTTTGTGTTTTATTATTATGTTTTCCTCCTTTTTACTATTTTGTATACATTATGACTAACGCAATTTTCAAATGAAATGACATGGACTCCAAAATTGAAGTTTTAACTTCAAAAGCTAATGATAAAGACATGTTTGATGGATAGTGTAACAACGCATACAATTTTCAAGGAAAATAAATTTTTCTTAATTTTAGTAGTAATTGACGCTAAAGTAAACACTATATCAAAATTAATAAATCTGATTAAAGGCTTCAGAAGAGCCATAATTTTGTTGAAAAAGAGGACAAAATTAAACATCAATAATGCATTATATTCAAATAGATCCAGAAAAAATCTATTGCGTTTTAAAAATATAAGAAATAATGGGTATCACATTGAAACCATAAGTGAAAATGGTGCAGAATTCATCTGTATAACTGGTAATACTTCTGGAAGATGCTTATACTAGAAAATTTATTCGCTTTGTATTATACAAAACTAAAGGCATTTGAATTGTATTATATAATCATAAAGGCAATTGAAACTTTGTAGTATCGAACCAAAAGTTCTCTAATCCAAAACTATTTATGTTTTGATATAACTATTTAGGTTACCTAGGATCTACAATAATGCATAAGATTATTGAAAATTTTTATAGACATGCAGTAAAGAATCACAAGATTTTATTGTCCAGTGAAAATTTTGTCATCATCTGTTCATAAGATAAATTAGTAATCAGACCATCTCCCTCCAAAATTTAAGTTAAATTCTCATCATTCCTACAAAGAATTTAAGAGGATATATGTAGACTCATTTATCCATCGAGTAGGTCATTTCATTATTTCATGCTCTTAATTGATGCCTCTATAATTGTTTGGTCTCTCGACCCAAAAAAGGAGTCATTCCATCCTAAAGAAAAAGATGAAAAAATACTCGATCTTGAGTACCATATTTTAATGTCATCAGAGCTTTATTATATTTGACTCAATGCATTAGATCGAATATATCTTTCACAATCAATTTATTGACCTGATTTAGCTCTGCACCAACCCGTCAGCACTAGAATGAAATAAAAAATATACTCTGTTACCTATGCAAAATTAGATATTTGCGATTATTCTATTATGTCAAATCCCCTAAAAATCTTAGTTTGGTTAGATATGAAAATATCAGTTATCTTTCTAACCCTTATAAGACCCGTTCACAGATGAGATATATTTTTATTTATAATGATATAACAATATCATGACATTCCATCAAACAAACTTTGGTTGTAACATCTTCAAATCATTTGGAGATTCTAACTCTCTATAAAGCGAACCGAGAACGCATATGGTTATAGTTTGTCATTCATCATATCTGGAATACATGTAATTTTTCTTCTATAACAGATACTCTTTCCATATTATATGAAAACAATGTAACATATATTATCCAAATTAGAAGAGAATACATTAAAGAAAATAGAACCAAACGTATCTCACTGAAGTCATTTTACACTCATGAGTTTCAGCAGAGCTAAAAGATTGATGTTAAACAAATATAATCTAGTGAGAATCTCACAAATTTGTTCACCAAGACATTATCGACATCAATATTTGAAAAGTCAGTGCATAATATCGGTAAGCGGTAGCTCAACAGACAACCAAATTAATCTCACTACAATCAGAGGGACCATTCATCAAAATAAACACTTATTAAGGGGAGCAAATTGTTTAAGTTCATCACATATTGAATAAAATGTGTACTGTATTTTTTTTTCATTAGATTTTATCTCACTGGGTTTTTCTAATAAAGTTTTTAATGAGATAGTTTAAATACGTCCAACTCTTTTTTATAAGACATTAAATAATTATATTTCTTTGCCGTGATTTTTATCCTACTAGGTTTTTCCTCAACAAAGTTAATATAATTATTTGTAAGTGATAGAAATCTAATGAGAAGTATTATACACAAGGTGGCTTTCCACCACAAGAACACATTGACATGCGTAAGTCTCTATATATGAGTTTGAGTGTAAACACATTTAATGTAATATGGAGTGAGTAAAATATTCGGGCTCATAAGCGGTCGCTAAGCTTATAAATAACCCTTTTCTATTTATATTTTAATGATCCAGAAAAAGAATCTATATATATATATTTCTCAGTTTTCTCTCAATTATCTTCTCTTAATTTCTTCCATTACATTATATGTCTCTCAACTCTTCTTCTTCAGATTATAATATAATGAATATAATTTATGATTGCAATTGTAAAATGGAAATTTAGAGTTTTAAGACACCTGAAGAGAAGAATGGAAGCTGAGTATATTAATGAAGAAATTGAAAGCCGAAGAAAGAAAAGTAAAGAGAAATATTCCTCTTAACTTCTGCATCACTGTACAATGGAAAGGGGTGGGTTCAAATAGCCAAATCTCACCACTCTCCAACCAATGAAATTATTTCACCTTCCAAAGTTATAATAAATGCAACAATAAAAGCTTTGCCATTTTATTATTCAATTCACGTTCAAGTAGCCACCCATAATTTATTGTTTTTACATTGGGTGGAAACCCATCTGATTCGTAACTCTCTCTTTCCCTATCATTTATGTATAATTATATTAATTTTATTAAAAAAAATTTAATATGAAAAAAATTAAAATAAAAAACGTAATTATTTAACATCTAATTCTACTTTATTAAACATTAAATAATTATATTATTTAATTTTAATTTTATTAATTTTTTTGACAAAATTAATATGATTATATATTAGTGGTAAAAATCTAACAGAAAATGTTACATAAAATGGTTTATATTAGTGGTGATTATATATTAATGTGAATGTGAATGGAAAGATAAAATGACAAAACTTTTAATGTTGCATTTATTATAACTTGGAAGGTAGAATAATTTTATTGGTTGGAGACTGGTTAGATTTGGCTATATAAACACTCCGCTTTCCATTGAATAGTGATGAAGAAGTTAAAAGGAATATTTTCTTCGCTTCTCTTTTTCTAGTTTTCAGTTTTTTTCTTTAATATACCCAACTTCCGTTTCTTCTCTTCAGTTATCTTAAAACTCTAAGTGGCCGTTTGATTCCAATTTTTAAAGATTACTTTAGTAATTTATATTTTATTCTTTTATTTGATTTATCAATAATAAAATATTACAGTAATCTTCTATTACCAATACTGACGTGACAGACAATATATGTGGTAATCTGATTATTACCTTCACTTTAGTTATTTAAAGATTACTAAGGTAATTTTGTTTTTATTATAATTATATTATAATTTATTAATTTTTTAAGAAAAAAATAAATTTATTTTTAATTAATATAACAAATAATATAAAAAATATTTAAAAATAATTATGTTCAAGGGCATTTAAGTAAAATAATTTATTAGTAATATTTTATTACCTTTAACTAAACATAATAATTATTTATACCTATCAAATTTATCAAACATAGAATCATTTATACCCAGTAATCTTTTAAATAATCTATCTTCAAGATAATCTTTCTATTTTGGTAATAAAACATTACTCAAACCAAACGCCTCCTAAATTTCCATCGTACAATTGCAATCATAAATTATATTCATTATATTATATCAGAAAAGAAAATGGAAAAATGTCACTTTGTTTTTGGCATGATATTATAGGCAAAAAGACTTTGTTTTCACCTAAGGTATAGTGAAATCTTAATATCTCATTCTTTAACTTTTAAAAACTCAAACATCTATCTATAAACTAATTTTTGTTAAAATTTTTAGTCAGTATTAAAGATAAAATTATTATTTAACAATAATATTTAAAACAAGAAAAGTTTACATCATTTTACTTCCTTAATTTAGAAAACTAACAATTCCCCCTCAAAATTAAGTTTTGAAAAAAGACATTTTTCACTTATTTAGTGTTTCAAATTTCACTGGTGATTTTTTGACAAACTACAACCTATCTCTCTCCCTCCTGATGATGTCTCTCCTTTCGACTTTTTTTCTCCAATTGATGACATCTAAATTTGATGGAATCAATATGAAATCCAAACAAAAAGTCGAAATTGTTTGTCTGAATCTTTATTGTCCAGATGAATCAACTTTGTCTGGATGACAATGATACATCTGGACATGTCATCGTCATCTAGATGAAGTCAATTCATCTTTGACAATGAAGGTCTAAACGAAGAGGATTCCATCAAATTCAGACATCATCGATCGGAGGGAGAGAGACTGCTCGTCATTTGTTGAAAAATCACCGACAAAATTTAAAACCCTAGATAAGGGAGAAAATATCATTTTTCATAACTTAATTTTGGGGGTAAATTATTAGTTTTCCAAACCAATTGGGTAAAATTATATAAAATTTTATTTTTTAAATACTATTATTAAATAAAAATTCTTTCCTTATTTCTAACTGAAAATTTTAATAGAAATTGACTTATGAGTAAGTGTTTGAGTTTTTAAAAGCTGAAAGGTGAGACTTTGGGACTTTACTATACATTGGGCAGGAACAAGTCTTTTGGCTGATATTAAAAGGCAAATAATTTTTTCTTAGCTTTAAGGGCTAGCATGAGTAACACAAATTATTGTATTTTAATAAATCTAAAAAAAAAAAGTTATATCATATATTTTAAATAATAATAATTAATTCAATTTAGGATTAAGAAAATCTAATACGATTTTATTTTGAATCGAGTTATAATTTGGGGTCTTCGACCTAAAACCTAAATTAATACTACACAAATATAATCTAATGGCACGAAGTGTCAGATTTAAATAAATTTTTTAAGAAATGTTAATTGCATTGACATGTGAAAATAAAAAACCCTAAAAAAATAGAGACAAGTTATAATATTTATATACTAATTTATTAAAATGTTTTAGTTTATATTTTAAAATAACTTCCTTCCTTTCTATTTTGTCATTTTGTTTTGACCATCTTTCATATTTAGATATGAAAGGGGTTTGGGCCAATCAATAACACAATTTAGACTTCCTTTTCAATGTGGTTTGTAGGGCTTTAAGATAAGGCCTGTAAGTTGATCCGATATGATTTAATACAAAATTATAATATTTAAAAAATAATTAAAATATACAAATTATGGATCGACATGCTAAGAGTAGATGAAAGCACATCTCCAAGGATCTTCTTGGACCATTTCATGTGCCTTCCAATGCTTGTTTGCCAGCCCACAGGGCCTATTAATTAGGGTCTAAGACAACTATAAATACAATGTGTCATGTTAGATTTGACTTGATATAATCTAATACGACCTATTGTTGTGTTTAGAATGTTCTGATCTAGTTTTTAAGAAAAGGGATTATACTTCATAAGATTTTAAATTAGCAATACGTGAAATCTACGCTTAGTCCATTAATAACGTAATTCGCTCATTATGACTAATTGATTTTCTTTTTTCGGTAACCTAAAGTTTGAAAGCAAAGTCTTGGCCTTTCAAAACATTGACGTGAAAGAGTCAAAATTTACAGCTCACTGAAAACACTTTATGATTTACATGCTAAATATATTGAAATCACTTTAAAATTTACATGCTAAAATTCTAGCAAGAATCATTGTATGTTAGTCAATCAAGCAATCAATAGATGCATAATTTGCGTATGAAAGTGACTATGATTTCCAGCTACTGCTGATCTTTTTTGTTTATTTATGACGGTTGATGCCGCGTTTACGTTTATGCATTCTCTAAATTATCAAACACCGTAATATAAATATAAATATATTTAGTATCTTTTTAATAATATGATATATATCATTAATATAAATTAATATATAATTTTTAAAAATAATGTTATGATATCGGTATATAAAAGGCCTTTAGAAGTTTTTGAAATACTTATAATATTATTTTATGTTTGATATTATATATGATTTGACTATCATAAATATAAATATACGCATAATTTTAAAAAAATTGTAAAAATAACTTTTAACCTATTCAAAGACTATCTTAGAAGGATTTTAATAAATTAAATTATAAGGGGGCCTTTAAAATTTTGTAAAATGCTTTTGGAAAAATAAACTCATTAATAAATGGATAAAACTATGTATATATAAAATTATACATAAAAATTATATATAAATACTATTAGTCATAAATATGAACTGAGGTGAAATTTTGGGTACCTCGTGAACTTTGCAATTTTGGAAAATGGAGAAAACGCGTTGAGCATTGGAAAGGTTTCCACAAATACAAATTGTAGCTTTTAACTTTCGCCGTGATTGAAATAAGTTCTAAAAATAATAGATTTTTAGCATGGCAAAAAGACTAATTACCACCCAAGGTGTAGTCCATCTCTTCTTATCTATTAAATTTTAAAAATTTAAAAAATTATTTATTATTTAAGTTTTATTAAATTTTATTGTTAGTTTGAAAAATAAAAATATCATTTAATAAGTTTTTTAATAAAAATTTATCATTTTTTCTATTGTAATTTTAAAAATTAACAATTCCTCGTTTCTTAGTTTTAAAAGGTCATTCTCTCCCCCCTCTCCTCCCCACTCCCCCCAAAAAAAAAATCTAGGGGTACTCAAGTTTTGAATTTTTTTTTTACCTTTTAATCTCATATTTTTTAAGTTTAAAAACTAATTTTTCTTCCCTAAGTCAACGATTGCAAACTCTCACATTTTTCCCATTTACAACCCCCCTAGTCTTCTAGAAGATTTTAGTTTCACCCCTCTTCAGCTTTCAGTTTCTAGATCGCCTCCAATGTCTTTCTCCCTTTGTCCTTGGCATACTCCTCTGTGGAGACCGAGCCGCCGTCAGCCTATCCTTTATCTCAAACGATTTCTCTCCAGTCCAGTGCATTTTTGACACGACATTTCCCCTTCCATTCATTGTCGTGCATATCTTCCTCTCTTGGGTTTCATCCCCCTCTCCTCCGTGATTGAGCACCCTTGGTCTATTTTTGTTGTCAATGCTAGCCTTCCTCCCTACTATGTTACGTTGATGTGAATCCGACCAAAATTGAGTGAGATCTCTAGCTTAATTTATATTAAATTTTACGTGTTTGGAAACCACCAAGGAGAGATAGGGTGCTAATCGTAAGGTTGATGATGTGCTGAAATAAATTGTTAAGAAGAATGGTTGTTGGAAACAAAGAATACATTTTGTGATGATGTAACTGTAACACCCCTATTGAGATGTATACTCCTACACAGAGAATACACCTGAAGAGACATGTCAATTAAAACTTTCATGCATAAATATTTAAACTAAACATACAACAATATTAAATATTATCCCACAACCCTAAAAATGCATTTATTAATTTACAAACCAAAATAACAAGTCTAAACACCAAATTGTAAAATCCAATGTGTGTAATAACTAAATACAACTCAAAATAAATAAAAAAAAAGTACAATAATGGAAAATTACAAGCTGACCCACTAGTTCACTCACTACTACCCCATTACTCTAAAACTCTATCTACACAATCACATAAATAGAACATGTGAGTAAAATACACTCAGTAAGTAGGTAATCTATAGAACACAATACATATTCCCATATCTATACTCTGTGAAATTTATGTGTCCTCAATATTCTATTTGTGGTCTTATGGATATTTAGATTATCTCAACACACAGTGCCTTTTTCTAAGTTGTGGTGTCATCCTCGATGACTAGGGGATGTATGTTGAGGTCCTAGACGTTTGGTGAAAGTAGATGAATGGTAGGCGGTGCTGAATGCTAATCTGGTAGGTGGTACTGAATGATTATCTAATACCTAGGGATTTCTTCAAACTCTGTCAAAATGTCGAAACAAACCTCATATCCCTATCCGATACGATCGTCTTGGGTGCCTTATAAAGCCTCACAATCTCTCTAACATAAGCTTGACTCAACTGATCGATATTCGTCCTATCCTTGACAGGGATGAAATATGCTGATTCTATCAATTTATCCACAATTACCTATAAAGAATTATATTCACCTTTGACTCTTGGTAAACCAGCCACAAAATCCGTTGAGATGTGCACTCATTTTCACTCAGTAATACTCAAAGGTTGTAACAAACCTTATGGTCTTTGATGTTCAATTTTAACTTGCTGACACATTAGACACTTAGAGACAAAATTTGTCACATTTTTTTTTCATACCAACCTATCAAAGTGATTTCCTTAAATCTTGGTGTAGTTTTACACTCTTAAGGTAGACATTGTAAAAGGAACTATAAGCCTCAACAAGAATCTTATCTCTTAACTCAACAATATTGGGATGTAACACATTTCACAACCAAAACATTTATATATAATACATATATACTGGTTCTTCATTGACATTCGTTCAACCTTAAGCATATTTGATTCGTCATTACTCAACCCATTCACACAAATTTCCAGAATCTCAATGCAAATAAACATAAAATAGAACATCAACAAAATTGATTGCCTACTTACCTCTCCTTCAATTATGCTAATCAATCCTTCACGTGGCCTTTGATTAATCTCCTACGATTTCTTCTTGTGTCTAAGGCTTCCAAAGAACTCAAAAATATCCCAACTCTTTGATTTCCAAAGAAAATGACAAAAGAATAATGAGCTAAACGCATCTAGATTCCTTTTTATTTTCACTTCAGATAGTAATACATAGACATGTGTTAAAGACACATGACTATGCATGTCATTGTGCAAATAAAGCCACATTCTAAAATCCTATTTAAACACATCCTTATCCTGAATTCAAATATGCTAATGATGCATAGACATGCATTCCCCATGCACAAGCATGCATATCCTCTAGACTTAACCAAAAATAAGGCAACAAATGGGAAAAAGACGATTTTACCTTTTTTCACCACACAAATAGGTGTGTGGCCTCCCCACATTGTTGTGTGTCAACAATTTCATACATATTTAATTACTCAAACATAAATAGACATATACAAAGCTAAAAAATGAAAATATCTTTGGACATATATGTGGGTGATACAATAACTGCAATGTTGTGAACTTCAAAGGGGAGCATTTGTTAATCCTAAAATATGGAAACCCTAAATGTAGGGGAAAAAGTAACTTTTTAAAACTAAAGTTGAAGGGAATTGATAGTTTTCAAAACTAAGGTAACAAAAGTGGATAATTTTTTTTTTTGTAATAAAATTATTAAATAATGTTTTTACCTTTTACACTGATAACAAAATTTAGCAAAGTAGCAAAGGTTGAATGATATATGGATATTTAAGTTTTCAAAGTTGACTAAATGTTAGGTGGGAATAAGTCTTTTGGCCTTTTAAAATCCATTTTTCCACTTCGGGATCAAATCCCGATAATGGTTAATTTGCAATACTACAATTTACAATTTTTTTAAAATTATTGAACTCTAAATCTTAAAACTTAAAATTAATTAAATTCGCTATCCACCTAAGGTTTGGAGAAACCTAATTTCACCTTTTAATTCTTAAACTACAAATTCTTACCCAAAATTTAGCTTTGTTTGAAAAAGGTTGATAAAATATCGTAAATGACATTTTCCTTTCAAAATGTTCGAAAACTAAGAAAAAATTTATTAACTAGTAGAATTGTTGGATCGCATCGAGAAAGGTGAAACTTTAACTATTGGAGTAGTACATTTGTAGGTGTTATTCAATTCAAATCATAGATGAAAATGTGCAATATAATCACTAGATCACTCTAGAGGGTGATTTAGCAAGATTGCACAATTTGAGTGTTTAAATTAGCCTAAATCATGTTTGCAAAGGTATTATTCTAACAACCAAAATAATTAGATTTGACTAGATCACTAATTAACCCTTTTGAGAGATAATAAAATAATTTACAGTAGTGAAACAATTACAAGTAAAACGATATTTTATCTTGTGGATATTATATCAAACTTTTTTTTGTTAATAGTGTTAGGTTCTATTTGGAAATTTGTTGCTTTGGAATTTTAGGTGTAGGACGATGATTTCCCCAAGCTTGTGTGGGAAACAGTTATTTACTCTAATTAATTTGATAAAAATATGTATAATTAATATTATAATAACATATTAGGGTTAGTTCGCTTTAATTTAAATTTATTGAGTATAAGTTCAAATCGAGTTTAAGTTAGAAGCTTCTGTTTGTTTTTAAATCGAGCCAATAGTGTTTGGCACAGTTTAGTTTGACTTCAACTTAAATCCATAGTTCAGATTCATAGCTCAAGTTTGACTAAAATTGATAATTCGAATTTGTGGTTCAAATTTATAACTCATTTATAGAACGACATTGGTTTGCCCATTATTGAATAAAATGATGTCCTTTAATCAACCGATCACAAATTTAAACTACAAATCTAAGTATATATTTGAGTTATAAATTTGAGTCAAACTCAAGCTAAACTAAATCGAACTATTTTTATTTGAACTAAACTTGAGTTACTCTTAATTTTTGTTTAATGAACTTAAATTAAATTCAAACTGAACTATTTTTTATTCAAATTGAATTCAAACTAGAAAATGTTTGAATTCAATTTGGTTTGTATTTACCGCTTCTAATTATGAAGCTTGAAATACAATACAAACAAAGATATAATAAAATGAATACATCATTTATCTTGACATAGCATATTAATTATTATAAGATGATGAAAATTTTCGCTGCTTATTCAAACAAGACGTTATTATTATTAATGGGGGCATCTATGCGTTAGTTGACACACAAATCTATCACATGAATCAATGCAATTTGCACAGATTCTTGCGACAAGTCAACCACTTTGGCCAAATTTTTGGTAGTTTCTACTCTAGGAAACTACCAAGAAAGGAGAGAGCTTATCAGTGATGGGGTTGATAATGCGTCAAAGAGAATCATGGCAAAGAACGGTCGTTGGAAAAAGGGAATGAAATTTTGAGGGTGTAAGACAATGTTTTGAACTTTGAGGGGGCAAGTGTTCACCCTAAAATATGGAAATCCTAGGAACTCTAAATGGTAAGGGCACAAAAATAACTTTTTAATTAAGTTAGGGGAAAATTGTGAGTTTTTAAAACTAAGGTAAAAAATGAGAATAAATTATTATTTCTTTAAATAAAATTTCAAATAACAATTTTAACTCTGAAAGTAACGGTAAAAATTAACAGATGAACATGTATTTAAGTTTTTTAAAGTTAATAGGTGAAAACTTGAGAAAATAGTAAACTTTGGGTAGAAGTCCTTTACCCTTAAAATAACGAGGTCGATTATCTCTCACCTATCCATCTAATTATTTAATGGGCCAAGATATATTCATGACTCTTGGAACACAATACATATTGTCACATACGGTAAATGTTATAGTGTTTAAAAAATCAATATAATATTGATAATCAATTATACGATATGATATATATTAGTTAGTTTTTGATAATTTTAAACCGTTTTAGAGAAGTAATCACTAAAACAAATGCAGATATGCGAACTTGTTGAATTTTAAAAATATTTCTAATATTTTTGAGATGATATCGTGATTATTAAAAAATTCATTCATTAATATTATTCCTATTATTTAAAAAACCGCATCCAACCATACAATGCGTAATACATAATTTGAAAATTAAATTTTTTATACACAATTTAACTAAGATACAATTCAAAAAAAAATAATAGAATTTTGCTATGCAATTTGGCTAAAATGAATATATACTCGTTAATTTTCAAGTATGACAGGTCATATTTTATTATTTATGGCGAAAAGTCGACAAATTTTAGATATATAAATTATTAAAATGGCCTTTTAATTTTTATTATAATCATTAACAGTCTATTAAATTCTAAAAAATGTCAACCTGAAAATGATAAAACTTTGCCTCTTATAATTATGAAATTAAAAAACAATATTTTAAATATGAGACATCATAAAATCGAGTTTTATATTACATCAATTTTATTTTTTTGAACAAATTTCAATAATTACTTGATTTATAATAATTTTATAAAAATACTAATAATAATTTAAAATAAATTAAACTAAAATATAATGTCAAATAATAGCTGTAATATTATGGAATTTTCCAGCTGGTTGTCATTTAAACCAATTTGGATTTTTTCTCACCGTCCACTCTACCAGAAAACTCTGGACTCCATTCCTTTAACTAGAATTTAGCATATTCTTCTGAAAATATCTTCCAGAATTTAATTGGTTGTATTGTAGTTTGAAAAAAATTGCTTGGTTTATATTCCAATAGCTGTCTAGGCTTTTGAATTCTAATATCAACTGGATCCAACTAATTACCGAGTCCCCGTCAGACCAATTCAATTAATTGGGTTAATTTATGCTTTAAAAACGGCCAAAGGATTTATCCCCACCCAAATTTTGATACGATCTGAAAATTACATTTATGAGATTTCAAAAATTTTAAATCTCGTTCATAAACCAATTGAGTTAAAATTTTTTGTTAAAAGTAAGGGTAAAATTATTATTTTACTATTAATATTAAAAAATATAAAATTCAGTATATTTTTCTCTCTAAGTTTTAAAAACTAATAATTTCATTCTTACTTAAAGTTTTGTAACCATAAAAAGTCATATTTTCTCCTAAATTTTAAGGTTTTTTTCTTCTCCCTTCTTGCTATCATTTTCGACACTGACGACATCCCCTCTCTATTCTAAACTAGTGGCTGACATAAGGAAAATAATCTAGAGTAGATCTCTTCGTCAAACATGAAGAGAGTGATAAAGAGATCTCTTTGTGTCTAATAAAGAAATATACTCTAAATTGCTTTCCCTCTATCAATCACATATTAGGGTGAAGAGGGAAGGTCGTCACTGCTAGAGATGGTGGCTAGAGGGGTGTCGAAAAAATTTAAAGAGGGAAAAAACTCATATATTTAACATAAATTTAGTATTTGCTCTATCTTAATGGGATGACATTACAGGACTAAAATATAAAAATTAGAATAAAGTTAACCCGACAATAAAATTAAAGCTGACCAATTCCCACCCAAGGTTTGATAAACCAACAATTTTCACTATCTAAATTTGAAAATACCATGATCCCATCCATTAATTGTTAGTTTTAATTGTTAAAGTGCATTTATGTTATTTTACCTCAATATTACAATAATGGTGTAATTAATTATCATTTTGTTTTCAAGTTTTAAAATATTATAATAATACCCATACAATACTATTGAATAATTTTGGTATAAATATCATTTTTTAGAACTTATAAGAAATAAATAAACATTTCTTTTATCTTGTTTAGAAAAATATTATATTTGTCCTCACATATTTTAAAAATATTTATAATCTTAATAGTTTGAAATATGACATATACATTCCTAAATTTGTTGTCAATTTTTTGGAATGTCGTTGTTATCTTTGAAACTATCAAAGAGCACCCTAAATTTTAATTTTTTTCAAAATACTTTGAACTTTTTAAATTTCCAAAAACCTTTGAAAAGCTTTTATTAACATCCCTAACATTCTAAAAAATTTTACTTAATTTAGTCATCCTTAATTTAAGTATAACCTCATTTAGGTTAGCGTATAAAGTCATAAGAAGATAATTGAAAAAACAAATAATATTATTAACGTGATAAATATTGTTATTAAAGTGATAAATAATATCACTGAAAGTACAAATGAGTTGAATTAAAATTTCAACTTGTTTAAATCAAACATGAATTCAAACTCAAATTAACTTAACTTGAATCTACTTACAATACATGTACGACAAGTGACAAATTATTGTATTTTAATAAATTTGAAAAAATATCGTTATGTCATAATACTATCTTAACTAATAAAACTATATATATAGTTTTGAATACATAAAATTTGTGTATCTAATTGTTTACTCAAAACTGTGTACATATAAAATTTCTTTTTTTTAAATCTCAATAAAATTATTTATATCTAGTTTAAGTATACAAATAAATTTATACTCAAGAGGCGTTTGATTTGAATAATATTTTATTATTAAAATTGAATGATTAATTTAAAGATAGATTACTTAGAAGATTATTATATATAGATAATTATTATGTTTGATAAAATTTAGATGATATAAATAATTATAATATTTAATTGGAGGTAATAAAATAATACTAAGATATAATTTTACTTAAATATCCTTAAGTATAATTATTTTAAAATATATTTTATATTACTTGTTATATTTATTAAAAGTGAGAGCATTTTAATTCTAAAAAATTAATAACTATGAATAAAATTATAATAAAATTAAGATTATATTAGTAACTTTTAATACATAAGGTGTATTATTTATTACATCATTATTATTGCTAATAGAATATTACTATAATATTTCATTACTGATAATCTAAATAAGGTAATGTAAGTAATAAGAGGACATTTGGTTGAGGTCTTATAAAAATTATTTTGATAATCTATCTTTTATTATTTATATTACTTTATTTGATTTATAAATAATAAAATATTTCAATAATATTATATTATCAATTGTGATATGACAAATAATATGAGAGGATAATCTGATTATTACTTACACCTTAGGTATTAAAAAATTATCAAGTAATATTGATTTTATTATAATTTATCTTTATTTATTAATTTTTTTAGGATAAAAATAATCGCATTTTCAATTAATATAACAATTAACATAAAAAATACTTTAAAATAATTATACCAAAGAATATTTAAGTAAAATAATATATTAGTATTCTTTTATTACTTCTAACCAAATACAATAATTATTTATACTTATCCATTTTTTTTCAAAATTTATTAAACATAGTAATAATTTATACCTAATAATCTTCAAATAATTTTTTAATTTTAGTAATAAAATATTTTCTAAACTAAATATCTCCTAAAACAAATATTATCACACCGAAAACTCTACAATTAGTTAATGTGTGTTATTAATTGACTGATAACTTTAATTTAAAAATAAAATAATATTTAATTACATTATCACAAATAATTTTACCATTTAAGTCCTTGCATAATTTCAAAATTATTGAGATATCATTACTCGCTAGAATATCCCCTACACTAAATGAAAAATCCAATTCAAAATTTAATTTAATCATATATTTCCCAAATCTACACGTCATAATCATATATATTCTATATCATCCCAAATATTCTATGAATTTTAATTATTATTTTATTTTTCAAAAAGAAACAATATCAACAAATTTAAAGGAGGAATGATATGGTCCATTTAAAGAGAAACAAAACTGATGTATGCGTTTATACATAAAAATTGATAACAATGAGAGGACGGGATTAAAAAAAAAAAATTGAGACGATGGGAATGGCCCGTATGGGACACAAAATTACCCAACTTGCATTTCCAAAAATTGAACAAAATTTCATATGACATGGTTTTTTTGTCACAAGATATTATGGTATAATATAATAAATATAAAAAATAATATATATTTTAAAGTTTATTAAATTATTACAATATAATAGATGTATAATATGATATGATATATATTATCAATATAGATAAATATACCTTTGTAGAGAAATAATAGTGTAGTAAAAATGTAATAAAAAATTTTAAAATATCAAGAACATTTATGATATTTCTTAATATAACGATGTGATAATTAAAATTTATTATTATTATTTTAGCATTGTTGATTGTTTATAATATTTGAGTGTTATAACAAAGAAAAAACTAGTTATGAAAATTTTAAAGCGAAAGAAAGTGAATACAATGTTTCATATATAGACTAGGTGTTGACTTGATCAAAATGTTAGTTTGACTAATTGTCGACGAGTAATATTAGTAATATAATTACAGTTTTACATTCGTATTAAATGGAATGAATACGATTCGAAGATATATTAGCTGTCATACAACCAAACTTATTTGAGCCTAACCACGAACATTTTCATATTCATTTAATATTAATTTTTCAATTGCAAAATTTTATTTTTGATGTCAACAAACCCAATGATCCATCCAGGCCACAAAACATGGGATGAATGTAGATGCTTCTCCAGCCAACGTGGAAAAAAAAAGAATTTTTGAGGGGGAAAGAAAGGCTGAATAACTATGTCCCGCCTGGACTTTAATTAAACTTTCCTATCTATTAAGTTTGAAAATTTTATTTTCCCTCTCGTTTGTCAAAGTTTCATGTTACTTTTAATAATTATTGGATATTTTGTTATATTGTATTAGATATAATAAATTTAATATCATTTATACCTAATAGGATATTTATTTTAGGTATTAAAAAAAAATTTTAATAATATATTTTATTATTAATATTATTTTATTTGATTAAAGAATAATTTTATTATTAATTTCACTACATATTTTAAAAAATTATCAAAATAGTATTGATTTTATTATAATTATATTATTATTAATTATTTTTTTATGAAAAAATAATTTTATTTTCAATTAATATAACAAATAACATGAAAAAAATATTTTAGAATAATTATACTTAATGACATTTAAGTAAAATAGTATCATAATGTTTTTTATGACGTTCAATCAAATATTATAATTATTTATATATATTATTTTTTATCAAATATAGTAATAATTTATACTTAATATTATTTTATATAATTTATTTTTACGGTAATTTTTTATTTTCGTAACAAAAAATTAACCAAAATAAATATACCATGATAGTATAAATAAATTACATATTCACCCTAACTATTATATATATAATATATATATATATATATATATATATATATATATATATATATGTCTCTTAATTTTCTTTCTACATCATTGCCACTCTTTTGTTCCAGCACACCACACCCCCCACCCCCCCAAACTAGATCTTACTATCATAATCCAATCTTGTTGGGGTCAGGGGATTGTCAGTTGGTGGTTAATCAAACACCTAGCGATACTTTGATGAGGCAATGATAATGGTAGTGGAGGCATGACACAAGAGGCATATGACGATGGTGTGCGCAAGTACAAAATGTATGCATAGCATGTGATGTAAGACATAGTCTCCCGAAAGGAAGTGCTCTAGAGGTGCGAAGGCTAAGAAAGACATAGACGATGGCATAAGAAAATAAAGATGAGTGGTGATAAGGTATACATAGTGATGATGGATGAAAATCATTAGAAAAATACAAAGAAGATAACCTAATAAGATAAGTTAAAAGTGAAGGTAAACAATGATATTTCAAACAATCCATACTTGAGAAAAAAATATTTACATATATTTGATAAAAGATTTATAAATTTATTCGAAAACAAAGTTATTTAGCTTCAATAAAAATGGAGGACATTTTTGTCTATTCACTAACTTCATAGCTAAATAAACAAATTTTATTACTAACAAATTTAACAAAGAGGTGGAAAATAGACTTTTCAAACTCAAGGAATGCAAATTTATTTCATCAAAGTTTGGGTGGAAAATGGTAGTTCACCGAGAAAATAGGACCCCACTTCCATGTGCGGATGTGCCTGCAATCACGGTAATTTCAATTTCAATTTCAATTTTCTCCAAACATAAAATCCCACGCCACCATCTTTCCAACATTATTACACTATTATTCTCCTCTATCTCCGCCGCTTCTCCTCACGCCGTCAGCGTCAACACCACTACCAACAACACTTCAAACAAACAATAGAATTTCGCTTAAACACCTTATCTGCTATGACTGTTTAATATATTTTTTCTAGTAAAGTTTCCGCCTTTTCATATTTTCCTTCACTTTCTCTTCTGTTTTCTCAACAAAAATGAACAAACCCTATCTGGGTTTTTCTTTTTCTTTTCTTTCCCTTTTCCTCCTCTCGTTAACTTGTTCAGTTTATTCTCAGTCTAGTCCAGATGCTGCAGCCATGCAAGCTCTCAAAACCAGCCTAGGAGACCCGGAAAGCTTGGGCTGGACCGACCCGGACTCGTGTAATTGGAACCACGTTGCCTGTTCGAATGGGCGCGTCACCCGGATCCAAATCGGATCGCTGGGCCTGACCGGAACTCTCCCATCGGACCTCAGCAACTTAAAATCTCTGATTATATTGGAGGTGATGAATAATCAACTGAGTGGGTCTATCCCAAGTCTTGCTGGGTTGAGTTCTCTTCAAAGAGTGCTTTTTAATAACAACAGTTTTTCATATATTCCTCCGGATTTCTTTACTGGGTTAACTTCTTTGCAAAATATATACCTTGATTCTAATCCCTTTCAGTCTTGGGAGATTCCTGCGAGTTTAACAAATGCAACGACTTTGCAGACATTTTCTGCAAACGGGGCTAATATTTCAGGGACTATTCCTGAGTTTCTTGGGGGATCTGTATTTCCAGGATTAATTAATTTGCATTTGGCTTTCAACAATCTCCATGGGCAACTTCCGGAGAGTTTTGCTGGGTCAGCAATTCAGACACTTTGGTTGAATGGCCAAAACGGTGACACTAAGCTCAATGGCTCAGTTTCTATTCTACAAAACATGACTGCTTTGACCCAGGTTTGGCTTCAAGGCAACCAATTTACCGGTCCTTTGCCAGATTTATCAGGGCTTACTGGCTTGAATGACTTTAGCTTGAGAGATAATCAGTTGACTGGTATTGTTCCTTCATCTTTGGTTAATCTTCCTGGACTTAAGAAGGTCAATTTGTCTAATAATTTGCTTCAGGGTCCGACTCCAAAGTTTGATATTAGTGTGGATATCAGACCTGGGTCTAATAGTTTTTGTTTAGATACTCCTGGTGTTCCTTGTGCGAGTCTAGTTAATATTTTGTTATCAATTGCCGAATCTGTGGGTTACCCAGTGGTGTTTGCACAGAGTTGGAAAGGAGACAATCCTTGTGATTCCTCTCAGACATGGAAGGGGATTACGTGTGATGGTAGTGGAAACATCACTGTTGTTAATTTCCAAAATTTGGGGCTTGTGGGCACAATTTCTTCAAAATTTTCTGAGCTGACATCTCTGAGACAATTGATACTGTCTGGTAATTCACTCACTAGTACTATACCTACCGGGCTTACAACTTTGTCTAAACTTGAGAAGATAGATGTGTCAAATAATCGTATTTATGGTCAAGTGCCAAAGTTTGGACAGAATGTGGTTGTTAACACTGCTGGGAACCCTGATATTGGAAAAAATAGCAGTAGCTCCTCACCTTCTGGAGCACCATCAGGGGGTTCATCTGGAACTCCTGGTACTCCAAGTGGAGGAAACAGTTTGTCAGGTAGTGGGAATAAGAATACCGGAATAATTGTTGGTTCTGTGATTGGTGCTGTTTGTGGTGCCTTTATTATTGGATTAGGTGTCTGTTTGTATACCAGGAAACGAAAGCGTTCCAATAGAGTACAGAGTCCGCATACTGTGGTGATACATCCTCAGAATGCAGGGGACGGAAATGGAGTGAAGATTACAGTAACAAATTCTAGTGTTAATGGAGGTGGGAGTGACAGCCATAGTCTCACAAGTAGTGGGCCTAGTGACATTCATGTGGTTGAGGCTGGAAATATGGTTATCTCAATCCAAGTTTTGAGGAATGTAACTAACAACTTCAGTGATGAAAATATATTGGGAAGAGGTGGTTTTGGGACTGTGTATAAAGGGGAATTACATGATGGGACAAAGATAGCAGTGAAGAGGATGGGGTCTGGAATTGTGAGTGAGAAGGGTTTGGCAGAGTTTAAGTCTGAGATTGCAGTTCTTACCAAAGTTAGACATCGCCATTTGGTGGCACTTCTTGGCTATTGCTTAGATGGAAATGAGAAGCTTCTTGTTTATGAGTACATGCCACAGGGGACCCTTAGTAGGCATCTGTTCAACCGGAAGGAGGAGGAATTGAAACCGCTTGAATGGACTAGAAGGTTGACCATTGCCTTGGATGTTGCTAGAGGTGTTGAGTATCTTCATGGTTTAGCACATCAAAGTTTTATTCACAGAGATCTAAAACCATCCAACATCCTTCTTGGGGATGATATGCGGGCTAAAGTTGCAGATTTTGGATTGGTTCGTCTTGCTCCAGAGAACGGAAAACAATCAATTGAGACAAGACTTGCTGGAACTTTTGGATATCTTGCTCCAGAGTATGCGGGTAACTAAAATCAGATTAAATCTAAGTGTTGAGATGTCATGCCTGATTTTTTTTTTATTTTGTATGTATGCTTGCAATGCAAATGTTTAGATTTTGGTAGTTAAGGTAAACAAAGGTAACTTGATATCTTCATATTTTTCATTCCTAGCAACTGTCTATACATCAAACTGGAGCATGTATCACTGAAGAATATTTAGAACATTTTCTAACAGGAATGATACTTGTCAAGATTATGGAATTGAATTAATCTTGCCCATTTCCCACCTTTTTATTTGCTAAATATTTTATTTTTTTAAGGCATTTTTCTGGGGCATAGGATTGTAGAGGTGAGTCTGTTCCGTTATTTTCAATATATGTAAAGACAGTTGATGGATTGTGTACAATTGAGTGGTCTTTTTCTGAAGTGACAATTATTTCCTGACTTATTGTATGAAATTGACCTGCAAAATCAAGATAGAACATTACAAGAAAGGGTGTCATATTAGTTGCAAGGATAAATCATGTCACTATGATGGCAATTGCACCCCAACTAGGGAGACAATCTGTTTCATCAGAGCGCCTTTCCTGCACTTTAAACTGTTAATCTTTTATGGATAATGATTTATACTCTTTGCTTTTTCATCATTGCATGATTCTGAACTTAAGTTTTAGTTTTCAGTGGTTCAGATTACGATAGTTCTTTACTATGTTCCTTTAATTAGAAGTAGTTGGTCTGTCTCACTTGGCACCTAGTTGATCCATTTTTTGAGGACCTCATTTTTGGTTTTGATGAATGATTATCTAATTGGGTATACAAATTAGAAAGATAGTTTAGTTTTATTGGCCATATTTGAGTTTGTTATTTGAATTATTTACTGCACCATCATTTTTTTATTTTATGGGTGGAGAGGTGTTACTTATTTTGTGTACAGAGTCATGATCTATCATCTGAAGCCAATTTGAATTATGGGAACAGCATATGCTGCTATAATTTACTTTAATTTAAATAATGGATAAATCTGTGGATATGAGCATCTCAGTCACGGCCTATTTCTAGATGTTATTGTTGCATTCATTTGTATTGGTTTCTGCCTAATGAATGCTTGTGATCCGAATGCTGAAAGTGTACTTATGACTTGGCAGTGACTGGACGTGTAACTACCAAGGTTGACGTGTTTAGCTTTGGAGTAATTTTAATGGAGTTAATTTCTGGTAGAAAAGCCCTTGATGAAACTCAGCCTGAGGATAGTGTGCATCTCGCCACTTGGTTCCGCAGAATGCATGTTAACAAGGACACATTCAGAAAGGCCATTGACCAAACAATTGAGCTGGATGAGGAAACCCTTGCCAGTGTGAGCACTGTGGCTGAGTTGGCTGGCCACTGCTGTGCAAGGGAGCCCTACCAGAGGCCTGACATGGGTCATGTTGTAAATGTGCTTTCATCTCTGGCTGAACTGTGGAAACCGGCAGAACCTGATTCCGATGACATATATGGAATCGATCTTGACATGACCTTGCCACAAGCACTAAAGAAATGGCAGGCATATGAGGGAAGCAACTACATGGATGACTCTTCTTCATCATTCCTTGCAAGTGCGGACAATACCCAGACAAGCATACCTACTAGACCATCCGGATTTGCAGAATCATTTACTTCAGCTGATGGACGATGAAGGGAAGAGTACAGAAGAAAAATCAACAGAACATGGTATCTCTTGATGGTTCTAGAAATCTGCTTTGTTCATTCCATCTACCTCTTGTTTTCGACTTTCTGTGAGGTTTTTTCTATTTTCCAATTCCAATATTTTTCTGGAGACAATGTCTTCGCCGCTTCTACATTGTAGCTTAAATGGTAGTTTTATGTTTTCCCAGTGTTCTTAAGTTGTTAAAATACAACTTCAACCTATGATTCTTCAAACTTATCAGGATGGTTAAATTGGTGTAAAAAGAGTACAACATTTAGCATTTTCTTATACCGGGAATTGTGTTTTCTTTTTATACATTATGTTTTCATCGGTGTCAACATCTGAATTCATAATTTCGTCATGTAATTTCCTATTCCCAATATCATGCATTATTGTAAGAGCCAATTGTTGGAGCTTGATTAGCATGCAGAAGATATTAAAGCGGCCCCATTGTAATATTATAGTCATTGGTGGCAAAGGTATAGCTTTATCAGAAAGGTTAGGTGATTGGATGACGATAATAGATTGAGCAGAACAGCTCATCTTCATCCGCCAATGTCATTCCTAAAATCTATGTTGTTTGTCATTGTTTACACTTGGTTGTAAAACAATGGTGGTTGATATGCTTGCCAGCTGCAACTCATTCGCTCTACCCGGAATACTCTTCATTTCTCTATACGGACTACTTTGTGGTAGGGCTTGATTCAATTTGGTTATTGGGTGTGGATATCTTTTCGATGATATTATTAATCGTATCAATGATATATTATATATTTTATTAATAATATTATTTATTTAGATAATAATCTTTAATTATATATTTGGTCAGAATGAATAAGTTTGAATCTAAATTTAAATTAATCGTTTAAAATTTGAATTAAACTCAGGCAAATCCATATTCGGATTCCGCTGAATGCAGCCCCACTGCATGGGTTCATTATTCTTTTACTTCAACAATTACTCAAAATTATTTTTTAATCATGAGATTTAGTAGTGCTTCTCAACTACTGTGATTGCTCTGTTTTGACTCGAATAATTTAATTTCAATTGATTCTGGCCTTTCACCACCAGCCTGCCGGCTTTTCTGTATGTTTTGTATGCCGACTTTTGAATTCTATCTCAACACTTCATCCGTGACTCGCCAATCATGTCAAGCAAAATAGATCTAAATTTCAATTAGCCCCCTTGGATTCAGCTTATCATCTCCAGATTCTGTGGACTACATCAGATTCCCGACATGTGCTCCATAAATTGAGATGTTAATGTAGAAAAGTCTAATGTTGTTAATAAAATAAAGAAATATTGTTAATACACTGTAATATGTGATTTAAATAAAATAATATTGTGTGTATATTTTTTTATATATAATTTAAATATACAGATAATATGTTATTATATAATTGAGTGTTATTTTATCTATAATTTAATATCATCTAATTTTATAATAACACATTAAAAATATATACATATAATTTTATTGGTTTAAATATTAGATATAGTTATTTTATTAAATTAATTAGAGTAAATGACTGTTTTCCACCCAAGATTAAGGGAGACCACTTTCGACTCCTTAAGTTTTAAATAACACATTTTCATTTGAAACTAATGTTGTTAATAGAAAAAGGTCTTGACACGATATCCACAAGATAAATTACTATATTACTTTCAATTATGTCATTTAAGAAAATAATTTATTATTTTTAAAAGGGCAATTAGTGATTTAATTAGATCTTATTATTTCGATTGTCAAAATCATGCACCTGAAGGTGTGATCTTGCCCAATCACACCTAGAGATGATTGATTTTGATCGTATTGCACATTTTTAGGTATGATTTGGTATGAATCAATATTTTGGAAGAAAAATGACATTTATATTTTTCTATAATTTTTTAAAATAGAGTTAGATTTTAAATGAAAATTTGTCGTTTAAGAATTCAAAGGGTAGAACGGTGTTTCCCAAATCCTTATGCGGGTAATGAATTTACTCAATTAGTTAAAGTATTTGTCAAAACTTTGAAAATCATAAGCAGTTTTTTTAAAAAAAAAAAAAACTTTAAACGTTTTTCAAAAATGGAAAAATACCAATACAAAGGTGTTTTTTATGGTTTTCCCTTTGTTAAAAGTTAAAACCTACCATTT
The DNA here is from genome assembly GCF_011075055.1 of Mangifera indica. NCBI lineage: Eukaryota > Viridiplantae > Streptophyta > Magnoliopsida > Sapindales > Anacardiaceae > Mangifera > Mangifera indica. The sequence continues at coordinate 3,491,599 of NC_058140.1, read as the reverse complement.
GTATTTATGGAGACGTTTCCAATACTCAACGTGTTTTTTTTATTCTATTTTCCAAAAGTTGTGAAATTCTCCATGCACCCAAAAATTCACCTGGTTTTCATATTTATTAATGACTTTATCTCTTTGAAATTTTCAAATATTATTATTCCCTTCATCTTCCATATCAAAAAGAAGTGATAAAGGACAACGAAACATTATCCTTCATCGTGTATCTTCCAAACGATGCTTTGCCATCGTGGGTGGCCGTCTTTCATCATCCTTCGTGGCTAAATCTAAAAAATAGGTAGAAAGTGACCAATCATTAATCAAAATGGTAATAATCAAAGAAGGGATACAAACCCTAGAGATAAAATATACACACCTTACAGTTTTAAGGTTTAAAAATAAAATAACAATTTTACTTTTACTTTTAACCGAAAATTTTTACGACAGTTAACTTATAAGTAGATATTTAAATTTTTCATCTTTCATAGATATAATAGGTTCAACTAAAGTTTGGGTTGGAAATAGTGCTTTTCCCTTTTTTTTTATTAATATACTTTCTTATTTAAAAAAAAAGAAAAAAAGAAAGAGAATGCATAATTGCAAACGCGGCATTAACCGTGTCATAAATAAACAATAAAGATGAGTAATAAATAGCTGGAAATCATAGCCACTTTCACACGCAAATTGTATATTTATTTATTGATCACTTGACTAACTTTGAATGAATGAAGATTACCATTAACTGATTTTGGAAAGTTTTTTCAATCAGCTGTACATTTTGAATCATTTACGTCAAAGTTGTTCAAGTCTAAGAGCCTAAGACTGAAAAAAGAAGTTCAATTTCTTATAAAACAGCTAATTTGCTATGAGTTGAATTGCCTTATCCCACCAAAGGTTTTGTCTTAAAACACTTTTTCACCCCTAATTACTATAAATAACACTTTTACACTTAACCATATTAAAGAGTAAAATTACTATTTTACCCCTATTATTTTATTTTTTTAAATGATCATATAGCCCTGAATTAATAAAAATAAAAAACAATATTTTAAATATTCAAATAATTTAAGAAATATATTATTTTCTTTTTTTTTTTATTTTCACTCCTTCCTCTATTCTTATAGATAGAGATGTTTTTATTGTTTAATCATATATAAACTATTGTTTATTAAAATAATAGGGTCTTTATGAATTTTTCAGGGGGTCTTGAAAATTTGAAAAAAATTTGTGGATTTTTAAAAAAAAATTGAAATATTAGTTTATTTTTAATAATTTCAAAAAAAAGACAGTTACACTAATAAAAAATTAAATAAAATGTAATAGAGTTTTTTAAAAATTAAATTTTTATATTTAAAACAAGTGGGTTCTATAGAAAATTGTTGTTTTTTTTTTAACTCTTACGGCACTGAAATTTTTTTAATCGAGTTTAGATTTGAGTGAATAATATTATTTATATTAATTAAGGATGAAAAAATATTTTAGAGAAAACCTTACGTGAAAAAATGTCATTTACTCATTTGTTATTAATCGACCAAGTATACTTATTTTACTACTAATGATATGATAAATGGTGGGAATAAAAGAAAGAAAAAAAACAGATTATATTAAAATATAAAGTAACATTTTATTAAATTAGTATATATATATTTTATAATATGTTTCTACTTTTTTTAGGGTTTTTTTTTTTAATTTTCACATGTTAATACAAATTACATTTTTTGAAAACTTTATTCACCTTGAGATTTCATTCCACCTTTACATGGTATGCTAGTAACATATAGTATTTTTTTTTTTCTAAGAAAAAAAAATCTCAAATATGAATACAAAAATCATCTAAGTATTTTTTCGAAATTACTGTTTGAGTTTAATACTATATTTTCTAGTCGAAGCCAATTTACCTTGACATTGTGTTCTATAATTCTCAAATGATATAGGACAATACAAAGATTTAAATGTAAAAATAGATTATGAGCAAACTCTAGAAAAAAAAATATAATTTTTCAAAACTATTAATAAAAAAAAATTATTAATTTTTAAAATTAAAGAAAAAATAAGATAAAATTTTTATTTTTTAAATATTTTCTATTAAATGAAGATTTTATTCTTAACCTTAAGAGAAAATTTTAATTTTTAAAACTTTACATATGGGAATTTAAGAATGGATAGAACCCTGGGTTGAGTAAGTCTTTAGGCCTTGGCTAAAAGTAAACAATCTTTGCCATGGAAAATTTGAAAGTTCATTTTTTGTAAGAAAGATGGCAAGCCACGTTCTTCTTACCAAGCTTTGGCAAGTTATTCACATATTTTATAGAAGAACATAAGGAGAGTGCTCAAGCCCAGATGATTTATTCAATATAAAAGCCCAATATTTTTTTCTTGGCTAGACTGTCCCTGTGTTTGGGGAGCCTTTACACAAACTAAGAGTGTTCGAAACTATCTAATAATCGAACTGAACTTATTTTTAAATTGAAAACTAAACAAAAAAAAATGTTATTTAAAAAATAGCTTCAGATACCAGTTTAAGAATATGAAAAACCTATACTAGTCAACCGAATTGAATCGATATTAAACAAATTGAAAAAGAAATTAATAAAATATTAAATATATTTTCAGAAAAAAATTGAAAAAAATAATAAAATAAGATGATCTTTTAAAACTAGGTTTAAAACAGATTAACTGAAAATTCAATTCGGTTAATTAGTTTTTCAATTCAGTTTAAAATAAGTTAGTTTTTAAATCAATTTGATTTTAGTTTATGATTTTCTTCGAACCAAAATTCGGTTTGATTTGATAAAAAAATTGGCAAACTGATTTGGTTAACCGGTCCAACACCCCTCACATACTCTAAATTCTACAGCAGAACGTGACCCTTCACCAAAAGACATCTCAGAATTTGACTACATTGCGCATTAACTTTTTCTACAAGTACAGACATTCACTAATCAGAAGTATTTCAATTTACAAGTCATTTAAGAAAATATTTTGAAGAAGCTGATCAAAACTCTTACATATTTACTCTATACTGCTGGGCTGAGTTCTCATTAAGCAGTGTTTTCTTGAAAGCAGCAGTTTCTGCAAAATCTTTAAGTCTTAATGTAGTTAAAACTATTGTCTCTTACTTGGAAATACTTGAACGTTTGAAATATGCATTTCCAGGATTAATTAACAAAATTAACAACTTTCTCCTTCTACCGTCTGTAATTTTTTTCGTATTGAGTTTTTCACGTAAAATCTTGCGCTCTTGTGTTGCTGTGTATCATTCTTTCCCTCTTGAGTTTTCCACACTAGTTAATGTGGAAAGACCTTTGCAATTATATAATGGCATGCAGGTTTTTCTTTCTTTCTTTTTTTTTAAACTGTTGTCATGTTATTTTCCATATTTACACATATCTCGAACTTAGTCCCATCACTAGGGAATTTTTCAGTTTATCCACTCAAACCAACCCCTGGGATGAAGAAAATACACATATTAAAGCAATTTAAATTTAAGTTTAATTAAGGTAAAGTTGATTATATTAGCATAAGTGGCTCCGAACTTTTACTCAAGTAAATATATGGCGATCGTGATTGATTGTTATTAAAAGAAATGAAACATTAAAAAGATTTCAGTCAGATTTTTATGATTATATATTTTCTGTATCGTGAAGACCCCTAGAAGAAAGGGAAATCTGTATTCATAAAGAACATCCGCACTGTTCTTTTATTTTGTTTCTTCCTGTATCTTTGTTGGACGGCTTGCAATTTATTGGATTAAAAATATATGAAATTCCAGACAGTCTGACTGAATAAATTTATCCTTTTCATCGTAATTTCCCCTCTCAAGCAAGAAGCCGACCCACAAGACGACTTTGTTCTTTTTCAGAAACTTGGAATTGCTGACAACAAGAGAAAAATTTATTTCTAGACAATTTTTGTATGCCATATTTCCTGAGAAAATGAATAAAGGCCATCTGGGTATTTCCCTCTTCTTTGTTCTCTCACTCATTCTCACAGTTTACTGTCAGTTAAGCCCAGATAGCTCACCAATGCACGCTCTGAGAACCAGTCTAGGAAATCCATCGTCATTGAATTGGTCTGACTCTGACCCGTGTGAATGGAGCCACATTATATGCGGGAACAGCAACCGGGTGACCCATATCCAAATCAGCCGCTTGAACCTGAAAGGAAGGCTTCTTCCAGAACTGAGGAACCTCACTTCCTTGATGGTCCTGGAAGTGGCAAACAATCAGCTCACAGGGCCGATTCCAAGTCTTGCTGGTTTGAGTTCACTTCAACAACTATGTTTCACCAACAATAATTTCTCATATATACCCTCTGATTTCTTCACTGGATTGACGTATTTAGAATCTGTGAGTCTTGATTATAATCCCTTCTCTTCCTGGGAAATTCCTGAAAGTTTGAAAGAAGCCACAGCTTTGACGAATTTTTCCGCAAACGGGGCTAACATTTCGCGGACAATTCCAGACTTTGTAGGAGATTCATTTCCAGGATTGATGAATCTACATTTGGCTTTGAACAATCTCCAGAGGTAAATTCCAGGGAGTTTTTCCAACTCTTCTATTCGAACACTCTGGCTGAATGGCCAAACTAGTTCTTATAAGCTCAATGGATCAATTACAGTGTTACAGACCATGAATTTTTTGACTCAGCATTGGCTTCATAGAAATTTATTCACAGATCCTTTGCCAGATTTTTCTGGGCTTGTATATTTGGAGGAATTAAGTTTAAGAGAGAATCAGTTTCCAGGCATTGTGCCTTCATCTTTGGTTAATCTTCCCAGGCTTAATTGTCAATCTGACACATAACTTTCTCCAGGGCCCGACGCCAAAGTTTAATAATTCTAATGTTCGCGTTGATATGGAAAATGGGACTAACAGTTTCTGCTCGGATGATCCTGGACTCAAATGCGACAGTCGGGTTAATATCTTGTTATCAATTACCGAATCTGTGGGCTACCCAATGATTCTTACACATGATTGGAAAGGAAATAATCCTTGTGACAACTGGAGGGGCATCACATGTAATCATGACAGAAATATTACCGATGTTAATTTTCCAGGATTTAATCTTTCAGGTACAATTTCTCCGAATTTTTCTATGCTTACCTTCCTGGAACGATAGATTCTTTCAAATAACTCACTTATGGGCACTATACCGACTGAGCTCATAACTCTGAAAGGTCTTGTGGTATTAGATGTTTCCAACAATCTTCTTACTGGTAACATGCCAGCATTCAGAGACAATGTAACTCTTTACACTTATGGGAATCCTGGTATTGGAAAAGATAATAATACTTTGCCTGCTCTGCCTGGAATTCCCCCTTCTCAGCCTGGAATTCCTCCCATTAACGATGATAATGGAGGAAAAAATTACTCTACTGGTAGGGGTAAGTACTTGAATGCTAGAATTGTTTTGGGTTCTGTAATTGGGGCCGTCTGCGGAGTGTTTATTGTTCTATTAGGTGTTTGTATGTGTATCAGAAAAAGGAAGTCTTATGTGTCGATACAGAATCAGAGTCTTCTTGAAATGCAAACTTCTGATGAAGGGGATGGAAGTGGGATTAAGCCTATGGCATCAAAGTGGAGTGTTAGTTCTGGAAGTGAATTCGGATGCATTTTCAATTCCATTTAAGTTTTGCGAAATGCAACCGATGATTTCAGCAAGGAAAACATTCTGGGATGAGGTGGTTTTGGGGCTGTTTACAAAGGCGAATTCCAGGATAGGACAGAAATTGCTGTAAAGAGGATGGAATCTGGAGTGGTCAATGATAAGGCCTTGGCAGATTTCAAGTCTGAGATTGAAGTTCTTTCCAAGGTTCGACATTGCCATTTGTTGGCCCTACTTGGCTATTGCCTGGATGGAGATGAGAGGATTCTTGTTTATGAATACATGCCCCAGGGGACTCTCAGCAGGCATCTGTTCAACTGGAAAGAGGAGGGATTGAAGCCACCTGAGTGGAAGAGAAGGCTTACAATTGCCTTGGATGTGGGCAGAGGTGTCGAGTATCTTCATGGTTTAGCACATTGGAGTTTTATTCATAGAGATCTTAAACCATTCGACATTCTTCTCGGAGATGACATGAGGGCCAAGGTCGCAGATTTTGGATTGGTGCGGCTTGTTCCAGAATACGGAAAGAATTCAATTGAGACAAGAGTGGCAGGAACTTTTGCGTATCTTGCTCCAGAATGTATAGGTAACAAATACATCTTCTGCATATAAAATCGTCCTCACATGTGACCAAGGATAAAAAATTTAGGATTATGCAACCTCTCAGGTAGGGCAGGATAGGAATTGAATTGAGCTCGAATACTTTCTAACTCAAGTTCAATTTGGATTAAAAATATTTTGGCTAAAGTTCGATACAAATTTGTTAAGTCAAAATTAATAGTAACTTAAGTTCAGTTTATATATAAAATAGTTCGCCTCAAGTTTGGTTTGAATTTATCACTCGAATCAATGATTCGAATTCATGGTTTAAATTTGTAATTTGAGTTTGCGTTTCATTGATAAAATGACGTCAATTCGTAGATGAGTCACAAACTTGAATCACGAATTCGAACAATATATTCAAGTCAGGAATTCAAGTTGAGTTCAAGCTATGAATCAGAACTACAGATTCGAGCTAAACTCGAGTTGAACTAAAACGAACATCCCTTCACTAGAGTTTAAATGACAAGCTTCTCTAACCCAAACTCAATTCGAATTCAAACTAAACCAACTTTCAAGACCGAACCAATTTGGTTTGAATCCACCTTATTCTTAGGTCCAGCGTCAAAAATTTTTTTGATTTTATTCTTATCTATCTCAAATAATGAGGCTCATAGAATTTCATCCTTACAAATGAATTAGGAAAACCTAATTTGTTTCATAGGTAAGTCTTGAGTTAGGGGTGGTCTAATTCGAACAAGTCAAGTTCTTACTGGAATTCTAATTTAATTTGATATCTACTCGTTTGTTCATTTAGTGATATTATTTATCATATCAATAATATTATTCACTCTATCATGATATTATTTATCCAACTGACTACCCTCAATGACACCTTAGGCCAATTTAAGCAAATTCAAAGTGGGCATTATGCTTTAGATTCAAGCTCAAGCAAACCTAGACTTATTTTGGCTCAGATAGAATCCACCTGGATGTGTAATATCAATATACGGTTGCACTGAGGACCTTTCCTATTATTTGGCAGTAACTGGACAAGTTACTACGAAGGTTGACGTGCTCAGCTTTGGCGTAATCCTGATGGACCTAATCACTGGCGGAAAAGCCATTGATTCAACCTCTCCAGACGATACGGTCCACCTTCTCACCTGGTTTCGAAGCATGCAAATCAAGGACGACACATTTCGAAAGTTTCAGAGTTGGCGGATCATTGTTGCGCCAGTGAGCCGTGCAGGAGGCCTGACATGGCTCACGCAGTGTACGTTCTTTCATCCTTGGTTGATTCATGGCGGCCGGCTGAGCCAGTTTCCGACGACAGCCGTGGATTTTTTGACTTCGACATTACCTGCAAAAGTCAAGAGACGACGAATTACTTCATTACAGATTCAGATTCTCGACCTTTCGTTACAATGGAGGAACTAAACCACACTGCACCATAATTCTTTACCCGGTGTGCTTATTGAAGAATGTTTAAGATTTCTATCAGTACTTGAATAAATAAATAAAAAGTACTTCATTTTGTGACTACAAACCATCAACATTTAAATTATTATTTTCAGTAAATTGTTGCTCCATAGATGAATGCTGATCTAGACCTGATATTATGCCTCCACCATTGTTAGCAAGGCCTTAATTGGCCCAAAGCCCTATGAATGCCTGATTGTCTCATCAACTGCAAACTCTTGACCCATTTCAGATTTTGTTTTTAGAGGTGGGTAGATCCATATCAATGTTCAACTCGAACGTGTTAAGTTTGAACAGGGATAGCCTCCGCTCAACTCATCTTTTCATCTTTTTTAACAGTTTTTTATTTTTTTGACGACTTTTTATCTTTTTCAATGATTTTTATCTTTTCTGACATTTCTTTTCTACACCTCCAGTAGATCACCAATCAAGTGAGTTAAGTTTGATCTCAAAATAATAGTTCTAGATTTTAGTCGAGCTTAAATTATCTCTTGTTAGAATTCTACTCAGCTTAAATCCACCTCTAGTTGTGTTCATGATTTCAAAATCTTCCCCACACTTGGATTTGTTTTCAAGTACTTCAAAAGATTAATATAAGATTTCAGCTAATTACTCAGATGAATTAATCTGTTTCTTACCATTGCATGTTAAGGAGAGAATGAAAATATGAAGCAGTGAAGTTTTACCTGTGACTTGATCTTCCCTTATTTATCCGCCAAATTGGAGTATTTTAGCAGAACCTTGGACTCAAATTTGGTAGGCACAAAGCCACCAACCATATAAGAAAAAACTTTTCCACTAGATATAGTAACATGTCCTGGGCAGGTCAGGTTGGTCAACAGTTTAAATAAATATTTAAAAAAAAATTATATACTTACCTGTACGTAAAAATAAATTTATATTATTCAATGATAATTGAAAAGATGTTAGGTTTAACTTTCAACAAATTCCAAACTTTAAACATCTTTTGTAACAATATAAGTATTAAGTAGGAATAAACCGAATCATAAAATTATTTAATCTAATTTAAAATACAAATAAATTTTATATCTAAATCAAATTGGATTGTCTTTCGATTAGAGGTATTAGTGGGTTGGGTCAGACCAAACTTAAGACCTATATAGTTATGGGCCTTAGGGTCAGGCCAAACCCCAAAAATACATAGGTTTGGGCTGTATTGGGCTTTAAAGAAGCCTACGCGTTAATTCTAATAAAAATATAATTTTTTATATTAAATTATTTATATTTTAATAACTATGTGAACAAAAGTGGGTTGACCCGTGCCAACCTGTACATTTAATATCCAGGCCTGAGGTCTGTCCAATCATAATACTAGATCGTGTCCTTCTAGATCAGACCGAACTGTAGGCCAACCCATCCCATTAGTAATATCTACTTCTGGTCAAAGTCTAATCTGATATTTAAATCCCTGGAAGGCAGGAGAGTTTGAATTTTAAGTCTGATTCTAATTACAAACCGGCCATCTTTCTAAATACCCAATAAGAGTTGGACATCACATTTTGTCACATCACCATCTTTTTTAATTTTACCAGTCCAGGGCATTTTTAAATTTCAAACTATAGTTGGTCTCAAATCTTCATGGCCGTCCAGGCTTGGCCTAAGGACACAGTGGAAGCCTTCGTTTTCCAGATGGTCTAAAACGAACAACTCTGCTGTGTCTCACATCATGTCACTTGTTTTTGGCTCACTGACGTTGTCCGACCGTAGTTAACTTTCTACTATTCTTGAAGCTGAGCCCTAAACAGTGGTTGTACAAGAGTTGCTCAACCTCTTTTCCACCTCTCTTTGATTTGTAAACATAATAAATTACTATTATCATTATTTATTGACCTCAAATTGCATTACAAAACTGATTTTAATTAGTATTTATTTTAAAAATAGCACCAACAAAAGGACTCTAAATTTATTATAGATTTAATTTGATGAAAGATAATTATGAACTATCAAAATTAAGATCAACATATGATATTTTTTATATGGTTTAACATGTTACACAAAAACTTTTATTCACAGTTATATCATTTATCAGAAATATATTAAACCTATAAACATAAAAATTAAAACTCGTATTATATAAAATTAATTGACTTGTATTAAAGTCTAGTTCACCACACGTATATACCACTCATTTTACTCACTTTTATTAAATACAAGACTTTTTTTTTCTTTTAGTCTCTAACAATCTGAATCATATCAGAAATATATTAAATATATAAATGTGAAGATTGAAATTCGTATTATACAAAACTAGTTGACTTGAGTTTAAATCTAATCTATCACATGTATATACCACTCACTTTAATTACTTTTATTAGATATGAAATTTTTTTTTTTTAAGTTTTCAATATAATTGATTTTTTATTACAATTTGACAAAATAATAGTATTTAAGTTAACTATCACATTCTACTCTCTCTATTATTTCTGAATAGAAATATTCATATTTGTTTTTTAGGTTAACTTAGGTGTAGATGACATTGATAGTTACTACACACTCAATTTATTAGGGTTAGATTCAAATCGAGTTAAATTTAAATTTGACTCATTTTACATACAACCAAACTCGAGCTTAAGCACATCGAGCTTGCTTCAAAGATATTTAAGTTTGAGCTAGAATTGAGTTTGAAACTCATGACATCGTTTTAATGTTTATTAGTTAAAGTGATATTATTTTGTATTGAATTTTTTATGCTCGCGAGCTTAATAAATTAAATACTCCTAAAGTTCAAACTCGCTTAAGATGGTCTTGTTTTAGATTTATTTAAGGCCAAACGACTATTTCCCACTTAAACTATGCAGAATTCTCAAAGTTTTCTCAATTAACTATGAAAATATCGTTTATTCACCTATGAGCAGTTAAAATTAACCGTGGTAAGGATAAAATCGTTATTTTCTCTATAATATTAAAAATAAACCAAAATATCATCTATTTTTGCCCCCCTAAACTTTAAAAACTAAAATTTTCCCCCAGCCTAAGTTTTAAAAAATGGCAGTTTCACCTTAGGGTTTCATTTTGAAATTTCCAGCTACATCTTCAGCTCCATTGCCGACGACCTCTCCCTCCTAAAGCATCATCTTCTTCCGGTGATCTCTTTCCTCTTATTTGGACGTCCAATCGGTGTCGGAGAAGCCTTGGGAGACGAAGAACTTCGTCGGGGAAGAGGTCGAAGTTCATGCTTCGGGAGGGAAGGAATATTACTCATTTATTCATGCTTGTTAATATCCGACAATCTTATGTTTAAAATAAATATGTATAATATTACTTTATATTTATACTTGTTAATATCCAATAATTATATATATATATATATATATATATATATATATATATATATATATATATATATATATAATTTTATATTTTGCAAAATAATTTTCATGTTACCTACTAACTATACCAACATTTTTAAAGTTTAGAGAGGTAAAAAGAGATAAAATTTGTAGGCGTTAGGGTTTTGTTAAATTTAACCAGTTATGAGTAGGGCTGGATTCGAGCCGAGCCGAGCTCGGCTCGGCTTTTTAATGGCCGACTCGAGTTTGGCTCGTTTTCAGCTCGGCTCGGTAGCAGCTCGGCTCGGCTCATTTTTTATATCAAAACGATATCGTTTTGTATATATATATGGATCAAAACAACGTCGTTTTGTATAAAAAAATTTTTAAAAAAATATACTGAGCCAGCTCGGGCTCGGCTCGAGCTCGATCGAGCCGAGCTGAGCCCGGCTCGTTTCGGACTCGAATCGAGCCGAGCCGAGCTCGAGCTGGCTCGGCTCAAATCCAGCCCTAGTTATGAGTAGGTAAACAATATTTCTATAGTTAATGAGAGAAATTTTGATAATTCTGCATGGTTTAAATAGGAAATAGTCCTTTGGCTTTTATTTAAATTGAACTTAAATTTAAACTTAAATAAATTTAAACTTGTTTTAGGTTTGAATTTATATTAATTTAAACAATTTATATAACTAAAATGGTTAGTATAGCGACATTTCCGTGAATTTGTTAACTAAATCCTGCACATACCCAGACAAGAATGACTTGATGGTCATCATTTTAAATGAACCAAAAGTTGGTACTTATCTAGAGAGACTAATTCGTGTGGGAAAATGCAAGGACAGATAACTGCAAGCTCATTTTTTGAATGCCTTTCTTATCAGACGCTGACACACCACAATTCATGCGCGTTTAACACTTGGGCGTACCCAAAACGGTGGCCCGGGTGCGCGTTTCCTACGCGTAAGGTATAAGTCTGAAATTGTGAAGCCACTGTTATCTTAATTATTGTACATAGGCCCAAGGAACTTATCCCCACTTTGTGCACATAATTATTTGAATAATATTATATATATTTATTTTAAATATATAAATAATATATATATTTATATATATTATTATATAATTAAATTTTATTTTATTATTAATTAAAAATGATTTAATGGTATAATAATATATAATAAATATATATTTATATGTATATTTAAAATAGGTATATAAAATTTTATTACTATAAAAATTTATAGTAATTTGATTTTTTGAAACTCAAAAATAAATATGTGTTATTTCATCAAGCATTGGGCGGGTAATAGTCACGTAGCCAAAAATAATAATCTTTTTTAACTAAATAATTATAAAATCCCTTTATATATATATATATGAACAAGTGATATATGATAATTTTGTAGTGAAAATATACTATAAAAACAAATAAATTAACATATAATTATATAATTGAATTATTTAATTATTAAATTTATTTTTAATTTAAAATTATTTAATTGAAAGTTAATAGAAGCAAGCTGGGGCATGGCTCACATGGCTCACGTATTCAGTTAAGGTTAGTCAGTCAGACCACCGACCCGTGCGTTGACGCCTTATTTCAAAACTTTGATTCATTCTAAACAAAACCCGCCGCACCCACTTCGACGCTTCATTTTACCATTTCAAACTTTCAACGTTCAAACTTTCATCTTTCTTCCTTCCTTATTTTTATTCAAATATTTTATCCTTTGAATGTTGAACAAAATCCAACCGCGTCTACATGCGTGTGTGTGTATATATACACATATGTATATGCCCATTTCCTATCTTCAAAAGCAAATGAGACAATTCACAAACCCAAAGCAAAACCATCTTCTCTTCTGAAAACGTACCTTCAATCGAATATTCTTAGCACAATTTATCATGATTTCTACATGGAGACGGCGGAGGGCTGCCAGGCGGGCGGCGAAGAAGCTGCAAGACGGGGAGAGCGGGGAGATGGAACTGACTATACCGGATCATTTCCGGTGTCCAATATCGTTGGACTTGATGAAAGATCCGGTGACGTTATCGACTGGGATCACGTATGATCGTGAGAATATTGAGAAATGGATTGAGTCTGGAAATGATAAGTGCCCTATTACTAAACAAGTTTTAACGAGTCTTGAGTCGATTCCGAATCATACAATAAGGAAGATGATTCAAGATTGGTGCGTTGAGCATCGGTCTCACGGCATTGAAAGAATCCCCACGCCAAGAATTCCTGTGAGCGCCATGGAAGTTTCAGAGATACTTTCGAAGATTACAATGGCGAGTAAAGAGATGGATCAAGTTAAGTGTAGAGATTTGGTGATGAAGATCAAGACTTTGGCGAAGGAGAGTGAGAGGAATAGGAGGTGCATTGCTGGAAATGGGACCGGAAGTGTTTTGTCAGCGACGTTTGAAGCTTTTTCGAAATCATTTTTCGAAGAAAACGCTGCCGTTTTGGAGGAAATATTGTCAGCTTTAACGTTAGTGTTTCCACTAGACGGAGAGGCTGTGTCTTATTTGGGATCATCTTCATCTTTGTATTGTATGGTTTGCTTTCTCAAGAATGGGGATTTATCCCGGAGAAGAAACGCCGTGTTGGCGTTGAAAATGCTGGTTTCATCGGAGCAAAGAATAGTAAACGTATTATCGAAGATTGAAGGCGCCATGGAAGCATTATTCAAGTTGATTCAAGAGCCCATTTGTCCAACTTCCACAAAAGCTTCATTGATAGTCATCAATCACATGGTCACCATTTCTGCCACAAGTGAGAAAATCGTTTCGAAATTTGTCAATATGGGGCTCGTCTCAGTGCTCGTAGAAATACTTGTGGATGCTCAACGAAGCCTATGTGAAAAGGCTTTATGCGTTCTGGAGGGAATTTTCAGCTTCGAAAAAGGGAGAGAAGAGGCCTACACTCAAGCCTTGACAGTGCCGGTTATAGTGAAGAAAATACTGCGGGTTTCTGACATCGCAACGGAGGTCTCCGTCTCCATTCTATGGAATCTCTGCAAGAATGAGAAGAGAGAGGAGAAATTTGCTCTGGCCGAGACTCTTCAAGTGGGCGCTTTTCAGAAACTGCTGTTGCTTTTGCAACTGGGATGCGCCGAGAAAACAAAGGAGAAAGCCACCGAATTGCTGAAGCTGCTGAATCTTCATAGGGATAGATTTGAGTGTATTGATTCCATGGATTTCAAAGATCTCAAGAGGCCTTTTTGAAGTGATGATTTACAGTTCAAGTATTGTACAAAAACACAAATCAAATCAAACATACAAATCATACAAACTTATCCGCAAAAAATTATCGTCCAAGTTTTCTTATGTTCTTAATTTGAATGTTGAATGTGCTTGATGTTCCATGAAGTCTTTCTTTGCAATGAAATAAAATAAATAATTTGTGTTAATTATGCTCATGTTCAAAGACATTACAGTCTTTAACAAGACTTTGAGCATTCATAGAGGCGTGATATGAGTAACAATATGAGAATACACATTAGAAATTTAGAATGAGACTTGACTGGTCAATATGGCTATGACATCATTGTTAGAAAATCTTATAATACGTGATTAATACATTTAAATGTTATGATCTGAGTATACAATATTAATATGAGTCTTTGATGGGATCTAAGAACCCAGTTAGATCTCTTCTTTAAACTCATATAATATATCTTTAAAGCCAATTTCAAGAGTTCATATAGTATATCTTTATCTATTAAAAATTGTTACTCATGAACAATTTCAGAAACAGAAAACCGATTACTCGTAAGTAATTTCAGTTGTATTATGAATTCAAATATATAACGTTTTAAGTATTCCTATTATAACCTTAAAAAATTTATATATATATTTTATGTTTGTTTATGAATGAAATCTCACCTACATGATTTTCTATATATATTTTCTCAAAATGAATAATTATTAGAGTGTTTTACCGGTTATTAAGTTGGAAAAAGAAGTAGGGCTGATTTCAGAAATCGATAATTGAGTTAATTATATGTTCCTATCAGCTCATCCTAGAGGATATGCAAGTATACATACAGCCAGGATGGGAAGACCGGCAAGTGCTATAGTTGGCAGGCAGCTGTGCAGCCATGCAACACTATATTTTGAGAACCTACTCTTCATCGATTCCTCGCTGACTTTTGTCCTTTCTTGGATTTTCTCAAAATTATTTATATTTATTTTAAATATATAATATAATTTAATATTTTTAAATTAAAAATAAAATAATAATTAATAATATATATAAATATATCTATTTATATTCTTAAAATAAATACATATAAATATAAATCAGAGTTTCCTTTATCCTACCAAAACAGTAAAATGATTTCAACATTTTCCGTAACCTTAATGACCAAGTAACAATGTTTTCAGAAGTCAGAAATTTTCTTATCTTTGTGTATTGAGCAATTATATGTCCAACTTTGAATACTTAATTAAAATATCAGATAATATATATTATCATATGATTAATTATTATTTATTATTAATTAAAAATAAAAAAATTTATTATTTAATTATATATCATTTGAATATTTAATTGGGTACACACAATTTTATTATTGTCGATTAGAAATATTTAAAATTTGGTAATCAAGTTTGAAAACTGGTACTAATAGAATACGTAGGATTAAGGTTAGATTCAAAGTGAATTTATTCAAATTTAATATAAGCTTTGTTTGAACGAACTTGAACCCAAACTCGAGTCTAACATCTACGATCTTTAGCCTAAACCTAAACTAAAATATATTTGAAAACTGATTCCAAACCTAAACCTAAGCTAAAAAACATTTGGAAACTTATCACAAGTCTGAATCTAAGTTAAAATATATTTAAAATATTTTTTAAATGATGTCACGTAAGTTACAAAAAAACTAAATTCAAGTAAACGGGTTCATTATATTTGAATTCGATTTCACTTAAATCCATCCGTACACGCCGGATTATATCGGGAGGTTTAATGCATTAGTTTCCAATAAATGTAAACAGCCAAGCTTCTCTTTCAATTAAATGCCTGACCAATTTTCTAAATTAGCAGCTGGGGCGTCTTCGCATTCACAAAGCAGTCACCAAATCAAATGTTGTCATTGGATTCGTGAAAAAAATAAAGAGCAGTCGGTTTCAGTTTTAATCAAATATTTATCCAAAGTTTTCTTTTTTCTAAAGAAACTGACAATTTCAAATATTTTGACCTTAATTATATGACTTATTAGTGCAAAACATAAATAAAAATTAAATTCAGTGTGAAGATTATCGAAATCAAAGGGATGGGCAGGTGAGAAAGCCATTATTGTAGTCAATATAATATTTTGTCTTGGAAATGTCGTTTTAACGCTATTATCAATTTTCTGGCAACAAGACTTTCTGTTTAAATTATGGCTGTTTTCTAATTAAATTAAATTATTTTATTTTAAATTGCCCACCCTTCTATATTTTTCAAGAATTATTTATTGGTGAATAAAATTCAGTGCTTGCTGATTTATAAACATACAGTGTTTGCTGTCAAGTCAAATATTTCCCTAATCAAATTCATTTTTCTAACAAATTGATGGTCCAAAAATAAAGAATATTCAATTATAACATGTGTGAACATGATAGTTTAGTTGTATATTGTATTATATATTAAAAATTTAATTGTTTATATTATACATTGAGCATAGTATAATATAGTTTTTAAAAAATAAATTAATAAAAAATCTAATTAATAAACTATTATTTTAAAAAATATTATAAACACATTTAAAAATTTAAGATTTTATATATATATCTTTATTGTATCATTTTTTTAAAAGTGTATCGATTTATATTGATAATATGTATTAATTATATAATATATTATATCATATAATATTTTTAAAATCAAACTAGTCATCTTATTAGTTTACAGTTTGATCGGACAACTAACTGGTTTAATTTATTATTAAATTATTATGTGTTTCTTAAATAGTATTAAACATTTACCATATCTTTTAAACATAAAACATATGAAACATAATTTCAAATATGTTAATTAAATAATTAACACTTTATTACATAGATTAAAAAACATCAATAACAAATTGTTGGTTAAAATTTTTTTTTTGTTCAACGAACTTACCAAGTTCGATCAAATTTCAAATAAGTTGATATTTATGTATAAACCAGATCAGATTGTAAAACCATACTAGAGTATAGATTGATTTGTATTTTAACTTATCGATCCGAGTGATTTGATTTAATTTTAAAAATATTAATATTATATTAATTTGATATATCTTATTTACATATTATTTTTTATTTATATCATATTATATTATAATTTTTATATATATATAAATACTAATGACTATATTAATTTTTTATCCTACACACAAAGAATAAGAATATTATTGTAATATTCTTTCTTATGATGCTTACTGATAAAAACAAAAAAAGATTTTGCTTACACACAAATAAAAATATATCAATTCATTGTCCTAAGCATATTTATGTGAAGAATATATTCATTAAAATTTAGTATTTTGACAGAAATTAATGGGTCAAAACGTTTTTTCAGATTTTACAGGTGCTAAAATTATCATGTTATGCGATTCTTTTGACTATAAAATTAAAAAATGGTCAAAAACAGAATAATTATAGCCTAACTATATCCATATTTACTTTCTATCTTCCCAGAATTTACCGATAAAAGTATAAGTATGTTTTTTTTATATATAATTTAAATATATTAATAATATATTATTATTTAATTATATAATAATATATATTTTATATATAAAAAATATACACACAAAGTATTACTAGAGTTTATTGCAATTTGAAAGCCTACACACACATATAGAGTAATACTTGCACAAACCATTATAAATAAAGTGATGTGTTATTATATAATTGGATGATTTAATTTTGTATTCTATCTTTGTTCTAAAGTCATATAATCATATAATAATATACCAATTTATTTACAATAAAACTATATATATTTACTTATATGCATAAATGTATACACATATATATGTGTTATCATGTGATTGAGTGATTTTGAATTAAAGATAAAATAATACATAATCATGTAATAATACCTATAAATGTATACATAATTATATATTTAAAATATATATATAATATTAATCATTTATTTATATTTGTTAATATCCACCAATTATATATATAAAATTATATATTTAAAATAAACATATATAATATTACTCATTTATTCATGCTTGTTAATATCCGACAATTTTATATCTAATATATATATATATATATATATATATATATATATATATATATATATATATATATATATATATATATATATATATATATAATATTACTTATTTATTTATACTTGTTAATTTCAAATAATTTTATATATGTATATATGCATAAAATTTTATATTTTGCAAAATAATTTTCATGTTACCTACTAACTATACCAACATTTATAATCAACGATCCAATCCGGAATCATGGGTGGGATTTGGTCAAGACTTGTGGGCAATGCCAGGCCATCATATTAATTATCAATGTAAGTGTCATTTTTAACCTAATTGAATTAGGGTTATTATCCGTGACATCCCTCAGGTTTAGATTTGTTTGTTGGCACCCCATAAGTATGAAATAACATCTTTCAATCCCCTCACAACTACAATGCAAGTTTAAATAAAGTCACCTAATGGTTGAAAAATAAGAAATCAGTCTAAGTAATTAACTAGATTTTACGCTAAACCATATTAGTTGTTGAGAATGTGACACTAAGATTGGCCAACTTTAATGTAACATTATTTTCAGCTTTACAACAACGGAACCATTGTCATTTGCATAGGTAGATAGAGCTTGTTAAGATTTTAATGACCTCAATAGTGCATTCTCAATTGTTAACAATCAACAACGTTTAACTTTTTCAGGTCACGAGTTATGGCATCGACATCTTTTACTATCAATTTTGAATTTTTTTTATATTTTATATATTTAATCATATATGAGAAGTGGATAATTAAAGGTAAGTTTTAAGGGTAAATTTAACTTGAGTTGAGCTTGAACAAGGGCTAATTTGATATTGATTTTAATTGAAAAGATCTAGTTTAATATCAACTTAAGATCAACAAACCAAGACTTGAACTTGAGTTGAAAGTGATTTAGCTTTAGATTTGATCTAATTTTAGCTTAAATTTGTCTCATATATCAAAACGGGTCCAATTCTTGACTCAAACTCAATTCATTCACTCTAAATTGTAATTAGAGTTCAAGTAACTCAGACAAATCTAACCTTAATGATTTTAGTGAGAGTGATGAATAACTAGTTGTATAATAAGTCAATTAGACATACTTAGGTATGTTAAGTGCAATTAATATTGGAAATTCAAAAATTTTATTGTCATTTTTCATTAATATACTTATAATAGAGGAGATATCGGGTAAAATTATTGAAATATGAGGGCAGTAAAGGACGTTAATAAAATATTTGGGGCATCTTGATGGAATCCACTCCTTAGGGGAGGCGAACGTAATTATCCTTTTTCTGTACATGTGAGAAGAGAGAAAAAGCAAGACATTTCTTCTTCCATCCATAGTTCAAGACTTCAAAGATGCCCCCATATAAGATATTAAATAATTTTTCTTCAATATTTCAAACTAATTTTTTAAAAATCAATGAAACCCATCTCATCTGTTTATTATTTAATTTGTAAGTGACTATTCATAAAGGAAATCATTTTCAATGCTTTAAAAACATACGCCTTGACTCTTGAATATTTTTTATTTTATATTAGAGGAATTTGATCTCCACCCTCTCTGTGTATAATTGAATAAAATATTTTTAATATATATTTTTTATTCCCTTTTGAAAAAAACAACTAGTTTAATTAATTAAATAATATTATATGATAAATAATAAATATAATTTTATATATAAATAATAACATTTATGAAGACATATTATCATTTATGTATAAAGATATATTTATTATTTATATACATAATTTTATTAAAATTAATTGCCCATATAATATAATCTTTTTATAATAAATGGCATAATATATCAATTTCACCCAACAATCCAATTTTATAAGTCGATGATATGTGAGGTGGTTGTATTAGTAAAATTACATTTTCAACCCAATCAAGTCATCATCAAGGACAAAGTTTACAAACGGTCGAGCGACTATCTTCCATCCAAGGTTTGTCAAAATGACAAATTTTTAATTTTGAATTTAAAAGTTAATTTTTCTCATTACGCATCTAATAATTAATTTTAACAGTAAAAGAGTATTAAAGTATTAATCAAACATAAAAAATGGAATTACTGAAAATTCTCTAAAACTTTTATTTACTTTCTTCAAAATTATTGTTTGAATTTTTTTCATTTCTGTCTCTATCTACTTTATTATTAACGTTATTATCTTAGTCAACAAACCCTAAGCCTCTATTGCCTTCTTCCCTATCTCCCTTCACCTAACTTTGAACCTCATTCACCATCATCCATGTCTCCATTAGCCAATCCTAAAACCTCCATTGTCACATTCTCCATCTCTACCCAACCTTGAACCTCCAACAGCTCCATGTCTAGTCTAATATCGTCTTCATCATCTCTCATGCCAAATACCAACACAATCTACAATACTTGCTCCTCCACTACCATTATCACCATCTCCATGTGAGGCTTTAATGCCTGGAATCATTACAAAATTTTAGTTTTGAGAGCAAGAATTGGTTGTTTCTCATGTGAATTTGATTAATTCTTATGTAAATATGATTTGAAAGTTGGTTTGATAAGATTTGTGGTCGCTTAAATGGGCTTTTAAAGGATACTTATGTTGTTTTATGTAGAATGTCATTGTCACAAGTCCATGTTTAGCGGTTTATGTGAAATGGGTAGCCTTGGGAAGCTAAGAATTAGGCTGAAGAGATGAGAATAGAGGGACCCAAGCCAATTAAATTCAAGTTTAGGTATAACGTTTCCGGGTATAAGAGATTAGTGTCATTTGAAAAAATGGATAAAAAGATTAAAGTCAAATTATATTATGTAATTATCGATGTGATTTCAGTTGATTAATTTTATGTCATAATTTTATTTTTATAATTATTAATTAGAAGTAGAAAAATTAATAAAAATTTTTGGAGGTAAATGGTTCTTCCACTTAGGAAGGATAATAAAAGACAAAATTATTTTTTCATCGAATCTATCATAAAAATTAACGCATTTCATAATAAAATTGAATTGCGTAAAGGAAACCTAAATTGTAAAACATAAAAAGAGGAAGCTGTCATTTTCACAAATCTTGGAGGGGAAGCAGTTATTTTGCCTTTTGTTCCTTTTTAATACGGTATGTAAAGGAATTAAGTTATTGTTGTACATTCTTAACATCTTGCAGGCCCATTAACTATCCACAGACCCCAATGGCCCAAACCATTCACCAACCCTTTGAAAAACTAAGCCCAACTTTTATACCATTCAAATCAGTTAACATTTACCAAAATATAAATGCACATTTGATTTAGGCAATATTTTATCATCAAAATTAAAAAATTATCTTGAAGATATATTATTTTGAGAATTATTAGGTATAAATTATTATTATTATAATTGATAAAATTTGATAAAAATTAGTTGAAATAAATAATTATTGTGTTTAATTAAAGGTAATAAAATAATATTAGTATATTATATTACTTAAATGTCTTAATTATAATTATTTTAAAATATTATTTTATATTATTTGTTATATTAATTGAAAATAATATTATTTTTGCTTAAAATAATTAATAAATAAAAATATTATTATAATAAAATCAAGATTACTTTGTTAATATTTTAATATTTAAGGTGGAGGTGATAATAAGATTACCTTTTATATTATTTGTCACATCATCATTGATAATAAAAGATTATCGAAATATTTTATTATTTATAAACTAAAAAAAGTAATATAAATAATAAAGATAAGTTATCAAAGTAATCTTTATTACCTTTAAACCAAACTACCCCAAAAAGTTATCGGGATATCAGTTTGGTTTTGGGAAATCAACAATCACCACTTCTCAAATTAAGGCCTAATCCATCCTATATGAGAAGATTAAAGTATCAAGAGAATTGTCAATAATGTTATGATTTCAATTGCTTGGTATGAGACTTGATTACGCAGTGCAAACATAGTTTTAGACTTTAAAATCTTAATAACCAGCTTTTAAGATGTGATTTTTTTTAAAGTTCATATCATCACTCTTAAAGGATACCTAGAATAAAAATATAATAGAATAAGCAATAGCCCTGACGTC
The DNA here is from genome assembly GCF_011075055.1 of Mangifera indica. NCBI lineage: Eukaryota > Viridiplantae > Streptophyta > Magnoliopsida > Sapindales > Anacardiaceae > Mangifera > Mangifera indica. Next base: position 3,469,421 of record NC_058140.1, on the reverse strand, counting down.
GCAAACCATTTTCTTCGTTTGATTTGATTCTCTATATAGTTTGGTTGTCCTGCAAAATGCCTTGTTACATGACAGGATTGAAGACAGTCTCTATCTGTGATATGAATATGTCTATATTTATTTATTGCTTGATTTCAATAAATAATCAACTTTTGTTACTACACAATAAGTGGAGCTACCTGACCAGAAATATAGATATGCAAAACAAGCTACCAAGAAATGCAAAAGTTTCTTTTGTTTCTAAAGTCTCAATGAAATTTCTATAATCGACAAACATAAGTTGATCTTCTACTACCCTAGCCTTCAATAATTTCCTTGTTGATTGGTATCAAAATTTCAAATTCAAAGCTTTAAAACAAATAACTGATTACACAATGTTGTTATATACTTTTTACTTGGGCATCAGGAAATAAAGAAAGAATAGAAAAATACATGTAAAATTTTGTCAAAATCTTACATGAATTGCTGAGAAAGTGAAGAACGTTTGTGAAGAAAAGTGTAACATTAATTGATCAAATATGACATGATATTGTACCTTTTCCATTTTTTACTGCCTCTACCATTACCACATACATTAAAACACTTTAGTGTGCAAAAGGTTGTTAATATGCTAGTTTGTTTTGGCATGCATATTGCTTCGTGGGAGGTATCTACAAAACTATTATCAAAGTTAAATGGCTTAGAAGGATTAATTTTCCATTACCTTGGTAGACTTTTGAGAATACAATTGTTAACATTCAAGGTTTATAAGTTATATAAGTCATAGACCATTTTAGATAATACAACTATGTTTATGCTATTCAAATACAATGTGTCTCTAATAGGCCCCAAAAGTAGTATGTGTTAGAATATCTTGTATTTATTGTGTTAGAATATTTTGTATTTATTTTGAGAATATCTTGTATTTATTCTTTTAGGTAGAATATCTTGTATTTATTTATGAATATCTAGTATATCTTTGACTTACCTTTAGCATCCTATTAAGCTTAATTCTAATAAGATTCAATAGCTACATTATTGCCTATTTGAGAAGGCTTCTTTGTATATATTTTGTATATTTCTTATTTAATGAGATATTGAAAGTTTTGCCCAACATAAAATTCTTTATGGTATCAGAGTAATGGATCCATCACCCAACATGAACTATGTGTTGGATCCATATGCCTTACACCTATCAGATCATCTTTGCCTTATCTTTGTTCCTATTTAGTTCATAGGTGAAAACTTTGCCTCATGGAGAAATTCAATTGAGACAATGCTATTTGCAAAGGGTAAAGAAGGTTTTGTAGATGGAACCTTGAGAAACCTGATAACGAAGACAAAGAATTCTAGTTATGGAAAAAGAATGACTCTATGGTGAAGACATGAATTCATAACTCACTATCAAAATAGATTCAAGAAAGTCTAACTTATATCGACATTGCTCATGAGATTTGGAGTGAGTTGTGTGAGTGCTATAGACAAAACAATGCACCTAAACTCTGCAAGATTAAGAAAGAACTCTCTAACATATCAAAAGAAGAAAGGCATAACATTATGCAATACTTCACCAAATTCAAAATTCTATGGTAAGAAATGGAAGTTTGTAGTTCGTTACCGTATTGTAAATGTAAGGTAGCAAAAGAATATCAAAAGTTGAGAGAAACCGAAAAGGGACATCAATTTCTTCTTGGTTTGAATAGGAATTTTGATAGGTTAAGGTCACATATTCTATTTATGGAGCCAAATCTATCATTAAGCAAAATTTTTACTCTTACTTTACAAGAAGAGCAACAAATCTCTATATTGTAGATGGAGCAACTTTTGTCACAAATTCAAATTACAAGCAAACCAATAAGAGACGCGGTAAAGGACAACAATACAATGACAATCACATGTTGAAAAAATGCAATCATTGTGGCTAAAAGAGACAAAGGAAGAGTGCTTTGAGATTATTGGCTATCCTTCAAATTAGAGGAATAATCGAGTTGGTACAAGTCACAATTCAAAATAGAATAAGGTTGAACAATGACGTGTTGGCCAAAGAATTCAACAAGCATGGAAAGAGTGACGGGGGACAGACAGTAGGGACAACACCCAAAATGATCAAAAAAAGTGATAGTGTGGAAACAAGGAATTCACACGTTGTTGCCTTAGATAAAGAAAAGTATGCAAAACTTATCACTATGCTTGGTACAGAACCTAGTCAAAACCAATCATATGGTAATGAGTTAGTGGCCAACTTTGTACATAACTGTAGTTTATTAAAAGAAATTTTGGGTTGTTGATAATGGTGCTTCAGACCACATGGTAGATAACATTAAGGTATTAAGTGAGATTGAATATGCTTCCACTTGTAGGCTTGTTAAAATTCCCAATGGATCCACATTATGTGTATCCCATATTGGTAAAAGTGAAATTACACCCCCCCCCCCCCTCACGACCCCCAAATATAAAACTTAAAGATGTTATGGTTATTCCTAATTTCTAATACAACATTTTGTCCATTGCTAAAACCACCTATGACCTTAATTGTTTAATAGCTTTCTTTCTTGACTTTTGCGTTTTTTAGGACCTATATACGAGGACACTAATTGGTTAGGATAGAATTTGAGATGGGGTATACTAATTAAAGAGGATTTCGCAATGGTAGGTTGGAGTATTTTTCAAATAGATGTAGTCTTATGACATATGCGTTTCAGTCATTTACCTACCAATAAATTTTATTTTTCACCAAAGGTTTCTTTTTTAAATAGGCTAAAGGACTATTTCACCCCCAAGTTTTAGTGGATTCTTAAAGTCATACCCATAGGGTTTGAAAAACTCAAAGTCCTACCCATGAGCTAACTTCCGTTAAAAAAATAGGCCAAAGGACTATTTCCCACCCAAGGTATGCTTTTTTTTCAAATTCCCCCCGTTAACTTTGAAAATCTCATTTACTCACCCATGAGCAGTTAAAATTAATTGAGTTAGTTAGTCATATTATCTCCCCCCCCCCCCCCCTTCAAACCTTAAAAACTAATAATATCCCTCCAACCCAAGTTTTCAAAAACTCCTTTTAGGGTTTCCAAACTACGAAAGTTTGGAAACCCTAGGGGGGAAATGTTATTTTTGGAAACTTGGATTGGAGAAAAATTATTAGTTTTTAGGGTTTAGGGATAAAAATAAAATAAAATTTAAGTTTATTTTTAATATTACAGATAAAATAATAATTTTGCCCTTGAATCCATCAATCTAACTTTTTTCTTAACAACCTTTGGGTAGGTAAATGGGTTTTTTAAAGTTAACGGGAGGAATTTGGAAAAAAAACATACCTTGGGTGGAAAATAGTCCTTTAGCCAAAAAAATAAGGATAAAATCGTTATTTCATTAATTATATTAAAAAATATAAAATTCATTATATTTTCCCCTTACAGTTTTAAAAATTAATAATTTCATCAATGTCTAAAGTTTTCTAACTTTCAAAAGTAATATTTCTCCCTCTAAAACCTAGGGATTATTTTTCAGACGTTCTCCGGCTACTCTTCGGTGGAAGAAGAAGTAATGAAGACATGTCTTCGTCGATTCATCTAGAATTGATGAAAACATGTCTTTGTTGCCTCTTCTTCCACCGAAGAGTAAAGATCTGGTGGTCGACGAGTAATAGGTTGAAGCGTTGTTGTCGGTTGTCGGAGATGGTGGCCGAAGAACGTTTGGAAAATAATCCTTAGGTTTTGAGGGGAAGGAATGTTACTTTTGAAAGTTAGAAAACTTTAGGTAGAGGTGAAATTGTTCGTTTTTAAAACTATAGAGGGAAATATAATGAATTTTATATTTTTTTAATATAATTAATGAAATGATAATTTTACTCTTATTTTTTTAATGAAAGTTAGCTCATGGGTAGGACTTCGAGTTTTTCAAACCTCTTAGTGTGACTTTAAGAAACCATTAAAACTTAGGGGTGAAATAGTCCTTTGACCTTTTAAATAAGTCAATTGATGTCTGTGATACTTGTCATAAGACAAAATAAACTCGTTCCTCTTTTCTAATTTATAATCCACGTTGTGCTTCTATTTTTGCTCTTATTCATGTGGATATTTTGGGAGCCTATTTTGTTCCTTCCTTGAGTGGAGCCCGTTATTTTTTAATTATAGTTGATGATCATTATAGCTGCACTTGAATTTTTCACATGAAAAATAAGAGTTAAACTTGTGATTTTTTAGTTATGTTATACCATTATGTAGAGACACAATTTTAGGCCAATATCAAAGCCATAAGAAAGTGACAATAGTATTGAATTTCTCATAATAGAGGAATTTTTAATTACACATGCAATTAACCATTAAACAAGTTGTGTAAACACATCTCAACAAAATGGGGGTAGAGTTTAGGCATCATCACATACTTAAAGTAGCCTGAGCCTTACATTTCCAAGCCCACCCATTTTTAAAATTTTAGGGAAAGTGCGTCTTGACCATAGTGTATCTCATTAATCTTATCTCAACTCTAATTCTTGGAAACAAAAGTCATTATGAAGTTCTTTTCAAGAAGACACTAAATAATGAAAGATTGAGAGTTTTTAGGACACTTTGTTATGCCTACAAACATGACAAACTAAAACATAAATTTTCCCTTAGAGTATACCATTGTATCTTTCTTAGATATCTACATGGTAATAATGGATAGAAAGTGTATGACTTAGAAAAGGAAAAAATGTTTGCTTCAAAAGACGTTGTGTTTTGTGAAAAAATCTTTCCTTTTAAACACAACTTTTTTCCCTCGTAGTTAGGACCACATTACACATGATACATTAATTGAAAGTCTTACATTCAACTTAGTTGATGAAAATTCAATAACTATAGGTCATTTTGACCAGTCAAATTTAACTAATATGACAATCTCTTAAACCAAAATGGAAACACCATATGTTTTAGATAATGCAAATAAGTTAAAATCTCTTACACCCACAACTGAGACCAATACAAAATCGAACAAATAGAAACTATATAGTCTCCTATACTAAAACACAATAGACACATATCCCATACGCCGATTGGCTTTGAATATACTCTTCTACTATCCTTGCTCCCATCTCAAGATACCACCCCAATGGCGAATTCAAGTAAGGTTTATTCCCTTTTCTCATAATTTGAATTATTTTTTATTAACTCAAACTCGTCAAGCTTTTCTTGCATCCATATTCTTTCTCGATGAACTTAAACATTATTACCAAGCCATACATGATCCTAGGTGGAAGCATGTCATGTAATAAGAAATAAATGCACTTGAACTCAATCACACTTAAACCTTAGAAGACCTATTAGAAGGTAAGCATGTTATTGACTCCAAATGGGTTTATAAAATCAAGTATAAATTTGATGGTTCTAGTGAGAGAATTGATTATTATGATATTTTTGCTCTAGTGGCAAAGATTAACACATTGAGATGTTTATTATTGATAACAATAATTTGACATTGGCATGTACATCAATTGATGTAAATAATGTCTTCATGTATGAAGATTTGACTAAAAAGGTCTATATGAAGGTTCCATATGGTTTTACTAGTCCAGGTGATAATCGAGTATGCAGGTTGTGAAAGTCTCTATATGAGCTCAAACAAGCATTATGAACTTGGTACAAAAAAATTATACACTGTTTTTTTAGTCTTTGGTTCAATTAGTTGGTAGTTGATAATTCTATTTTCTCTTATGTGTGTGAAAATTCCTTTACAATTATATTTGTTTATGTTGATGATGTAGTGATTATAGGGAATGACTCTAGTTTTATTGATTATGTCAAGTAACATCTTGACATCTCAAATACTTCTTAGGAATTGAAGTAGCTTGAAATAAAGAAGGTACAATGTTAAATCAACGAAAATGTACTTTGGACTTGTTAGATTAAGCTGGCTTGTTGGGTGCTAAACCAATTTCTTTTCCTATAGATACCAAACAAGGTTTGACAATTGATTTGAGAGAAAAAAGTGGGTGATCCAAATCAATATCAACCCTTTGTTAGTAGACTTCTTTACTTAACAATCACTCGATTGGACATTGAAAGAATATGAAAGAATATAATTTTCTGTATTTCATATTCAATAGAATTACAATTATATAGGAGGTTAGGATAGCTAATTTATGAAGACTATTAACTACTCCTATCTAAGTTTAGGAAAGATATTATCGCATTCCTAATCTATATGATTCTCTATGATTCACTATCAATACAAATATATGAATTCCTAATCTATATGATTCTCTATGATTCACTATCAATACAAATATCTCAACAATATCTCAACACTCCCCCTCAAGCTGGAGCATATAAATCATATGCACTAAGCTTGTTACAAATATAAGTAATTCGTGGCCCTCGAAGTGATTTAGTCAGGATGTCAGCGAGTTGATCATTTGACTTGACATGACTTGTGCTAATAATACCAGATATAACTTTCTCTCGAATAAAGTGACAATCAATTTCTATATGCTTTGTTCTTTCATGAAAAACTGGATTGGAAGAGATGTGAAGAGCAGTCTGGTTATCACAAAATAATGTCATTTGTGGAACATCTGTAAACTTTAATTCCTGAATTAACTGCTTCAACCAAACAAGTTCACAGGTAACTAATGCCATAGCACGATACTCAGCTTCGACACTTGATCTAGCCACAACATCTTGTTTCTTGCTTTTCCACGATATAAGATTTCCTCCAACTAAGACACAATACCCAGAAGTAGACCGTCTATCTGAAGGTGAGCCTGCCCAATCGACATCAGAATATCCAACTATCTGTGTATGACCCTTATTCTCATAGAGTAGACCTTTTCCTGGTGCTCCTTTGATATACCGTAGAATCCGAACAACAACATCCCAATGATAGGTACATTGCGACTGAAGAAACTGATTAACAACACTCACTGAAAATGAAATGTCAGGTTGTGTTATAGTGAGATAATTGAGTTTACCAACCAATCTGCGATACCTCCCAGGATCATTAAGAGGCTCCCCCTGTCTAGGTAAGAGTTTAGTATTAGGATCCATAGGAGAGTCTATGGGTTTACAGTCTAACATCCTTGTTTCTTCCAAAATATCCAAAACATACTTTCTTTGTGAGATAACAATTCCAGATTTAGATTGTGCCACTTCTATGCCGAGAAAATACTTGAGTGGCCCCAAATCTTTAGTCTGAAAATGTTTAAACAGATGTTGCTTTAATTGCATAATGCCATCTTGATCATTTCCTGTTATAACAATATCATCTACATAAACAACCAAATAGATACTTTGGCCTTGTGAGGTATGTCTATAGAACACCGAATGATCAGACTCACTTTTACTCATGCCAAATTCCTGAATTACTGTACTAAACCGCCCAAACCAAGCACGGGGAGATTGTTTTAAGCCATATAAAGAGCGTCGGAGTTTGCAAACCAATCTAGACTCCCCCTGAGCAACAAAACCAAGTGGTTGCTCCATATAAATCTCCTCTTGAAGTTCACCATGGAGAAAAGCATTCTTGATATCCAACTGATGTAGAGGCCAGTGCCTAATGGCAGCCATAGAGAGGAACAGACGAACAGATGACATTTTAGCCACTGGAGAGAATGTTTCATAATAGTCCAGACCATATGTTTGGGTGTACCCTTTCACAACCAACCGAGCTTTCAATCTATCAACCTTGCCATCCGAACCAACTTTAACAGTATAGATCCACCGACAACCAACAGTGGTGTGTTCAGGGGGTAATGGAACTAAATCCTAAGTACCATTGACATGTAAGACAGACATCTCATCCAGCATTGCTTGTCGCTATCCAGGGTCAGAAAGGGCCTCATGAATATTGTTAGGAATAGAAATAGAGGACAATGTAGACATAAATGCATAATATGGTGGTGATAAGCGATGATAACTAAGGAAATTATAAATAGGATGAGGATTACGAGTGGAACGCATACCTTTGCGAATGGTAATGGGAAACTGATCAGTAGGAGACAAGACCTCAGTACTGGAGGAGATTGGTGCAGGAAATGAAGGCACAAGAATCTCAGGAGTTACTTCATGCACATCTTCACCTGTAGGACCCGTACTTGGCTGAAGAGACTCCTCAATGAGAGGAGCAGACTCAGACAGAGAATTAGGAAATGAGATAATAGAAGACAATGGAAGAGTTTCTGTGATAGGTGGACCACTTGGAGAAGAAAAATAAGGAGAAGAAAAATAAGGAGAAGACTCAAAAAAGGTGACATCTGCAGAAATATAATATCGACGTGTTTCAGGAGAATAACATCGATATCCTTTCTGAAGACGAGAGTACCCAAGAAAGACACATTTGAGAGCACGAGCGGTTAACTTGTCTTGACCAGGAGATAAGTTATGAATAAAACAAGGACACCCAAAAATACGAGGAGAAAGAGAATATAGAGGTTGTTCAGGATATAAAATATAGTGAGGTACCTGATGCTGTAAAACTGAAGACGACATTCGATTTATTAGAAAGCAAGCAGTAAGGACTGCCTCAGCCAAAAATTGAGAAGGGACATTATTGTGTATAAGAAGGGTACGAGCAGTTTCAAGGAGATGTCGATTTTTTCGTTCAGCAACCCCATTTTGCTGAGGGGTATAAACACAAGATGACTGATGTAAAATACCTTGAGAAGACATAAACTTGGTGAAAGGAGCAGAGAAATATTCAGTAGCATTATCACTACGAAGGATACGTATAGTAGTAGAAAATTGAGTTTTTATTTCAGCACAAAAAGTCTCAAAAATAGAAAATAACTCAGATCGATTTTTCATTAAAAACAACCAAGTGCAACGAGAATAGTCGTCAATAAAAGTAACAAAGTATTTAAATCCTAAACCGGACGTGACTCGATTAGGACCCCAAACATCTGAATGAACTAACTCAAAAGGGGATATAGCCCGATTATTGACTCGCTTGGGAAATATTTTCCTAGTATGTTTTCCAAGCTGACACGACTCACATTGAAGAGATGATAAAGAAGACAAACGAGATACCATTTTCTGTAGTTTAGAGATACTAGGATGTCCAAGGCGGTTGTGAAGTACTGTCGGAGACTCAGTAACTGGACAGGCTACAGACTCAGATGGTAGATGTAAGTGGTAGAGACCCTGTGACTCACGTCCTGTATCAATCGTCCGTCTTGAACTGCGATCCTGTATAATAAAAGAATCTTTAGTAAAGATAATGACACAGTCTAAAGAATGAGTGAGTTTACTGACAGAGATGAGATTAAAAGGGCATTCAAGTATATAAAGTACAGAGTTTAAAGGTAAAGAAGGAAGAGGAAGTGCACGACCTAAGATCGTTGCTTGAGCTACAGAACCATTGGCTAATGTGACAGCAGGTAGAGACTGAGATTTAGTATAATAAGAAAGTAAATTAAGGTTACCAGAGATATGGTCAAAAGCACCAGAATCGAGAACCCAAGGTCCATAAGAAGAGGACTGAGTAAAGCATACGGCTGGGTGACCTGGATGTGCATTAGAAGCAATGTTGGATGAGGACTGTTTCGATGTCTGATACTTGAGATATTCTTCGTAATCAGCACCTGTGAGAGTCAATGATGGTTGAGACTGATTATTAGAAGAGTGTGGAACATCCATCTGAGTAGAAGCGTTGAAAAGCTCTCGAAGATAAGGCCGGTAGAAGAATCACAATTTGAAGAGAAGAGAAAGGTCGACAGAAACTGATTTCCGACGATAACAGAAGCGGACGGCGACAGAACGACACGTGGATGGCCGGAGGAGGATCACCAGAGATTTCTGTAACTGACAGTGCCGACAGTGAGGCAGCACGCTCTCCGGAGAAGTAGATCGGAGATCACAGTCTGAGCACGAACAACGGCCAGCGCGTGCCAGCTATTTCGGCGTCAGATGACGGCAGAGTTTCCACGGATGGAATTGTCAGTGTCGTCTGAGTCCGATTGAGAGGGCGGTGTCGTTTCACGGTCATCGGAACAGGAGATCGACGACGGAGATACCGAGGAAACAAGCGACGCGTGTGAGCGCGTGCAGCAGCGAACAGCAACCGGACTTCGACGGGTTTGACGGCGAGACTATTCCGATCCCTCCAGTGTGAGCACAATCACCGGAAGATGATGAAACGACGATGATCGAAGAAACAGCCGGAAAGGATGCCGGAAAAATTTCAAATTCTTATTCTAGGCTCTGATACCATGAAAGAATATAATTTTCTGTATTTCATATTCAATAGAATTACAATTATATAGGAGGTTAGGATAGCTAATTTAGGAAGACTATTAACTGCTCCTATCTAAGTTTAGGAAAGATATTATCGCATTCCTAATCTATATGATTCTCTATGATTCACTATCAATACAAATATCTCAACAATATCTCAACAGACATCACTTACTCGATGCAAGTTCTTAGTCAATTCATGTAAGACCCACAGGTTCCTTATCTTAATGTCACAATTTAAGTTCTTAGATATTTAAAGACTTCTCCTAGGCAAGGTATTTTCTTTATTTATCAAGTTGTCTTGAGTTGTTTGCATATAGTGATTCATACTGGGATAGTTGCCTAACAATTAGATGTTTCACCACAGGATATGTTGTATTTCTTGGGGATTGTCCTATTTTTTGGAAGTCAAAGAATAACAAATAGTTTCCAGATCTTCAGTTGAGGTATAATATAGAGCTATGACGAATGCCACAAGTGAATTGTTATAGATTTGTTCTTTGCTTAGTGACTTGTAGGTGACCTTGTCCAAACCAATGATTCTTTACTATGACAATCATACGACTCTCCATATTGTTGCTAAGTTGATCTTTCATGAATGCACTAAACGCATTGAAATAAATTGTCATTTTATGCATGACTAAATCTTTAGAAATGATCTGCACATATCTCATATTTGCTCAATTGACCAAGTAACGGACTTATTCACTAAAGCTTTCGACAATGCTTCTTTTCAACACTTAGCAAATTATACATTTGCTATATCCATGCTCTAACTTAAGAGGGTGTATTAGAATGTCTTGAATTTATTGTGCTAAAATATATTGCATTTATTTTGAGAATATCTTGTATTTATTATTTTAGGTAGAATATCATTAATAGAATATCTTGTATTTTTTTAGGAATATCTTGTATATCTTTGACCTACCATTAGCATCTTATTGGACTTAATTCTAGTCAAATTCCATGGTTATATCATTGCTTATTTCAAAAGGGTTCTTTGTATATATTATGTACGTTTATTATTTAATGAGATATTGGAAGTTTTGTCCAATATAAATTTTTTTAATATGAGTAACAAAGTATATAGAATTCTCAAGTGAGAGAATTTGGGTTTGAGACTCACCGACAATATATTAAGATTAAACCTTTAACTTACCTAGTATACTGGGTATAAGGCTAGTCACTGAATAAGAGTTTCATTTATTTGATGTGATCGATTCAGCTTCAAAGAAATGCACTTACTCAAGTAAAATTTTCTTGTTATAAAAAACAAATATGACTCTAATATTTAATTAAGTATTCAGATGATATGTCATCACATGATTAAATAATTTTAAATTAAAACTAAAGTAACAACTAATCACATAATTATATAGTGTCTAAATACCTAATTTGATATTTAAAATTAAATATACATAATATTGCTTATATAATAAATATAACTTTTATATATTAGGTTAGAGAAGGGACCTAACACCGTACAAGGTGTTTTTTTCTGGGCCTTTCTTTAATGGGCCTCAACAAGCACTAAACCTGCGCCAATCCACCCATCTAAACCCAAAACACAGACTTGTTTTTTTATGCTTTTATTCAACAAAAAAACAAGAGAATACAAGCAAAATGTTCTTGGATTTTCTGGTAATCACCCAATCAGACTTTAATGAAGTTCTCTGAAGTTTCTTGTGTTTTCAAACCAAAAACCTTAATTAAATACTTTGATTGTCCTTGAAAACATTATTCATTTATCAATTTTTTGATTTGGAATTTTTAAAATATAATATTTCATATATTTATAACTAGTATTAATTATTAGATTACCAATTCTAACAATAATGAGATGCCACCAAGTTTTAAATTATTTTTAAATAAAATATTTGCAATAAATATGTAGAAAATAATTTTTTTATAATACAGAAAATCCAAACGGAAACCCATGTGCACAACTTGACCCGAACAGATCCGAAGTTGTCGGATTCGATTCTACCCGGCCCGACCCACCACAACAAATTCGCTGTCTCTCTCGCTAGGAGAGAGTAAACACAGATTATTTTGTCTCTCATCTCTCCGTGAGAGTATCAAACAGACGAGTGATAAGCCATAAATAAACCCTCCAATCTCCAAGATTTTCTTCGTTTTAGCCTATGAACCTCCCAATAATTACAACCCGACCACTCTCTACCCGTCCGCTGTAATCGACTTCGGTATCTCTCACTCTAGGGTTCGGCGCTTACCTCTCTCTTCGAAGAGAAAAAAAGATGTCTCTCCCTCAAATAGAGTGTAAATACATAACGGAGGAATGTATTCGCGAATGGAAAAGTGGAAACCCTACCTTCAGAATCACGAACTCAGTCTCCATGCTGCGCTTCCTATACGAGCTTTGCTCTGCCATGGTACTTTGTAGTGTTTGTGTAGTTGAAGTGAATAGTGATTGATTATGGATTGTTTTCGATTCAAACTAGTTGTTTATGTGTCGGTTTTGATTTTTAGGTGCGCGGCGAGTTGCCGTTTCAAAAGTGTAAAACGGCGTTGGATTCGGTGGATTTTTTGGACAAACCATCGGAGAAAGAGATCGCCTCTGGTTTTGCAGATATTGTTACTCAAATGGCTCAAGATGTGAGTTTTTCTTTAAATTTTTTTGATGTAGTGGTGAAAGATTGTTTTATATTAGAAAGAGTTCTATTTAAGTAGGCTTATTAATTTATTCAACTCACTTCGATAAGCAGGCATTTGATTTTTTGATTATAATTTATGTCTAGGAAGAAAGCTGAGAAGACAGTTAGCTCAACTGTAGTGAGTCTGAGTTTAATTCAGTTAACAACTAATGGGCCTAAGCTCGGTTGAGCCAATTATGAACCTGTAAACTTGTTTTTATTCTTCACTCATACAATAATTTACTGTAGTTTAAATGCAACCATTTTAATTGTTAATAATGAGTTTGATCCTATTTTTGGAGTAAATAGAACTAGTTGGTGATGGTGCACTTATTGTTGTTTTGATGTGATAATTGATTATTGGTTCGACTTGTGCTAGACTTAGGAGATTTTTCTACTTTTGATTTCAGTTGATGAGTATATCATGAGCCAACTTCCAACTTTAAGTGAGGGTTTCATCTCAAGGTTTTAGGTGTTTTTTAGATGAGAGACTGGTCGTTGAGTTGAAGATATTAGCATGATGGAGGAGCTACTTGTTGATGACATGAATAAGTTATGGATGTCCTAATGAGTTGGACCTAGAAATGATTGAAGGGATGGCTAGAGTGTTGTATATGGCTTATAGTTAAAATGGATTATGAGAAAACATATGATCATGTAGATAGTATTTTGTTGACTTTTCATCAAGATAAAGGTTTTAGGAAGAGATGACACAATGTATAAAGAGTTGTCTTTCTAGTATGGATATATCTATATTGATGAATTGGAGAACTAAGAGGGGATTTGGGGCCACCAGGGGCTCGAGCGAAGGAAACCCGTTTTCATCTTTTCTTTTCACTTTAGTGCTGGATGGGCTAAGCAAGTTGATGGGTGAAGCTCTTGAAGTAAACTAGTAAAGACATTGCAGTTCTAAGAAGAAGTTTAAAGTATTACTTCTACATGGTGATGGTGCTTTTTCTTTTCTCAAATGATGATGATCAATAAATTATAAGTTACTATAAGTTTCTGAAACGTTTAATCTTACTTTTGGACTCGGATTTAATGTCTAGAAGTATATTTATGGATATTATTCTTCAGAAAGAACAGTCTAGAACTTATCCAATCAATCTAGGCTGATTATAGGGATTTTACTGATTTAATATATGAGTTTTCCCATGGGGTGCTAATGATCCTAGATCTTCAAGCTTTTGTGACCAAACAAAGGAGAAAATTGAGAGAGGCCCAGTGGGTGAAACATGGGATTTTATCACAATGGTGTATCTCACATTCATACATGTTGCTAGAACCCCTAATATTATTTCTTTCATCGTTCAGGATCCCTTGTGTTATTGCAAAAATATTAGAAAGATTGATGAGATGTTTTGGAGAAGGATATGAAGAATCGATCTCATCTCGTCTAGGAGTATGTAGTGGAGAAGAATATCTCTTTATTAGCTAAATTGTTTTGGAGATTCTTTCTTGGAAGATTCTTTGACATTGGGTAGTTAGACACAAATTTTGGTATGCATCCAAATGGTTGGGAGACAAATTTGGCTCATTGGAACCCATAGAAATCTGAAAGCTATCATAAAAGAGTGTCTTTTCTTCTTTCTCACATCTTTATTGGTGGTAAATCTAAAGGATATTTGGTTTTGGGATGAAAAATCATTAGGAGAATTTTCCTTTAGAAATCTCTTGGCCTTGTTAAAAATGTCACTATTCAATATTCACATATGTATATGTTGGGGTCCTAACACAATTTTATTGATATTAAAAGAAAATGTGTTGGCAACAAGAGGTGTCAACTCCTCCCAGAAGCTGTTGCCCAAGATACCCAAATAATAAATTCTCTTCTCGTCCCTCAATCCAATCTTTATTTATTCTACCCATATCGAAATCCTAATCTTATCCTAACTTAAATATCTTATTCTAATCTAATATTTTATTCAAATCAAATATCAGATATTTTCATAATTAATTAATTAATTAGATTATTATAATAATAATTATTGTTATCTAATCCGAACATTACCTGCCCCTTTGAAACTCACCTTGCCCTCAAGGTGGGAAAATTGGAAAATCTCTCTGTTTTTTGTTTTGGTTTTATTTTTTTCACCAATTTTGATATTTTTTAACATTTCTTTCTACCTAATTTGAAAAAATCCCACCAATTTTGCCATTAGTCCAATTGTCGTTACTAGTTAGAAAAGTCAACTTCTTGTTCACCATTGTCAAAAACACCATTCTAGCATTGTTCGTTTTAAGCACCATCGCATGTGCCTCAAATCCTAACCTCACAACCCTTTTCTTGTCAAATTCAACATCATCCACCTCCATGAATGCACCAGGTATTCCAAAATCAACCTCGATCTTGTCGTCTTCCTTGTCAATCATTGCTCTTTTTACTACTTTCTCCTCAGACAACAACAATGAAAATCAAGCTCTTATCTCGTTGTCTTCCGCCTAAATCACCTCCCATTTCACAATCTCTTTTTGTTCCTTCAAATGCATATTATCCAAATGGGATTTCATGGCTTCCAACTTCTCCTTCACTGCCTCCAATTTTTTTTTTTTTTTTTTGTTCACATCAACTCTTAATCCTATCCATCATTTTTTAATTATTGCCCAGATATCACTGCACTGAGACTAATTTGTTAGGGACCTAATACATCATTATTAATATTAAGGGAAAAAATGTTGGCAATAAGATGTGCCAACTCCTTCCAATGGCCGTAGCCTCCCTTTCGACAAAAGGCTGCCCAAAATACTTAAATAGCAAATATTCTCTTTCATTCCCTCAATCCAATCACCTCTATTTATTCTACCCCTATTTAAATCCTAATGTGAAATATCTTATCCTAATCAAATATTTTATTCAAATCAAATATCAAATATTTTCTTGATTGGTTAATTAATATTAATATTATCATTATAATAATTTTTGTTATCTAAACCTTACCCACTCCTAACAGTATAGATTCCTTTTGCTAAATTGGAATTTAAATTTCATTTTTAATATGAGTTTGACTTAGTGGGAAAGCAAGAATATGCATTCATTTTGGAGATGACAACCAATGTTTTCTAATGATGACATGGCAGAAATTGGAAGATACAGAGTTCACATAACCAATTTTGTGAGTCATTTCTAGAGTGGTTGATACTTAACTGTCAGTGAGCATCTCTAAGACTCCCAGTGATATGAATATCTAAGAAGTGATTTGTTTTGTTCGCTTATATTTAAAGAATGAACTCAAAATGAAAAAGAAATTTCAAATTTCTGTCTTTAAGAAATGAGAATGCAGTCAGTATTAGAATTAAAATTTAACATTGTGAAACTTAATTAACAAGACTGGTTTTTTCATATGGTCATTAAAATGATTTGCTCATATTCTTAATAATTTTAGACATCAAATTAAAATGAGAAAAAAATTAAATAAAAAAGAAAAATAATTCAAAAGTGTTTTCCAGTTTTGACATGATTTTGAAGAGGAGAAAATAGAGAAAGTTGTTATTCCTGTTTCATCGCTTTGTAGTTATCAGTAGAAAATACATCATTTTTTCGTTTTTTTTTTAACTAAATGAAAACATGTGTTTATAAAGTACTTTGCATTTTATGAGGGAGAACACTAAAAATACCAGAAAATCAAGGTCAAACAGGGCATAAAGTTCCTCATAAAATCCAAGTCTTTGGATGGCCTTTAGCTTAAGGAAATATTAACATTAGAGAATTGATCCAAAGAAAGTGTCCATTACTTTCTTGGTTTGTGTAATGTGTAACAGAAGATACTTAAGATCATTGTGTCCTACACATTAGAGAGGAGAAGGTAGAAATTATGAGAAAAATGGGAGGAGAAAAGCTTGTTTCTTCATTTGGAGATTTAACTATCATCTTCATACTAGAAGTTTAATAGGTTTAATGAAAGCCTAAGCTTTTGGGGCAATCCTATTGGTATGACTCATATGAGAACATTTGAGGACTTGAATATCTTTATATATGAAATTGCACCTCTTTCTAGCCATTTTCTTTTTCTCTTTGTTTGGCTTTCATCTGTCTTTTCATTTGAATTTTAGTGGATTAGATTTCTGTATCTACTGGTTTAATTTAGAGTTTGGGAAAACATTTGAGAAGTCGCTTCTTATTTTAGCAAATCACAAAGTATTAGTAGAAATAGATTTAAGGATTTCTTTTTCCCCGTTTTGATATGTACGTGTTAATATAACTGCTTAAAGAAAGGACTATCAAGAAGCACAACTGCACAACTGTGGTGGTGTTTAATTGGTTGCAAATGATCCTATTACTATAAATATTTTTCCTGGCTGCTTAATTTTCTTTCATCAGGTAGTAAAGATATACTTTTCAAGTGTTGTATTATGGCCGAGTGTTTGCTTACGCTTCTGCATTTATGTAATGTTGCAGCTTACAATGCCTGGGGAGTACCGTGCACGTCTAATAAAGTTGGTCAGTGTTGAATATTTGTTATTGTGTTTTTTTAAAATGTGTGTTTAATGTCACATGAACACTAGATGTTTTCATTTCATTAACATTTTATCAATACTGAAAACAACTCGTTAATAGTCTAAAAATTCTTTGTACATTAAACTGAATGGGTGAAAATTTTTTTATCGGAGGAAGAAAACCCAATAGATAACTAGCAATTTGAAGAGTGATAGTGACTGGCTGTATTTAAGTGCACTGGCACATGCCATGGAGTATGCTTAAACTTGCTTTTACTGACATAATTTTTCCTTAGAAGTCAATTGTTCGAAACACCTGATTTTTGCTCAGCATGGTTATCTAATATAAATGTTTTGAATTATGCATGTTAATTATTAATGCTCTGTCAAATTCGTTACTTTGAAAATATGCATGGATTTTGTCCCCAAGGGTAGTACCCTAGAAGAAGTACGGTTCCTTAGTTTGTTCCATGAGGGTAGTTCCTTAGAAGAAACTGTGATTCCTAATTGGCTTGTATGTTATTTCTTTTGCCTTTAGCTACAGTAGTCCTAATTTTATGTTCTACTGCTCTCTTGTGCTTTACTGTGCATGGTGCTTCATTGTTATTTTATGACAGGAATGTTTCCATTTTTGTCAGTTGTTTTGATTTCTTTAGTTAGTTTATATTCTTGTTTCTAGGCAAAGTGGCTGGTGGAATCTGCACTGGTCCCATTGAGGCTCTTCCAGGAGCGATGTGAGGTAAATTTTTACTTAATAATACCAATTTCCTGGTAGCAATTTGTTTCTTGTTTTTATTATTCTATAATGATATTCCTTTCTGGTCAATGATACTAAAGATAACTAAAAGAGCTTACACAGGGTTTGCATTGTATTTTGTAGGAAGAATTTTTATGGGAGGCTGAAATGATCAAGATAAAGGCTCAAGATTTGAAGGGCAAAGAGGTAATCTGTCATAATTGCTTGTTACTTACTCAAGTGACAATCCTTGATGTTTGCTAATTGAAGCTAGTCATTTCATGTAAGTGTAATGCACATTGGGGAAGGACCCCTGGCACTATATTTTTTAGATAATTGAATTATTAGATCAAAGCACATTGGATTATTGGAATTGAATCTAGCATGCATATGATGCATTTTGGAAATGACAAGTTAGATGCAATCTCAATGGTCTAAAGTGCTTTGATCCACTGTCCCTTATAAAAAATGGTGTAAGAAGTTGTGTTAAAATGTGCTATTATTGATCCTAGTATGCATCTGAGTACACTTGTCATCTGACTGTGATTAAATGTAATGATTTTTGGAAGCCTTCTGTTTCCTTCCCTTGTCAATGGAGAATATGTCGTAATTTGTTGTCCCAATTGTTATATTGTGCATAATTAAATATTAAATATGTTGGTTTAAGATGAATCAGTTGATGTTCTACCCATTTTTTAGACATCTTAAGCTTAAATGACTATCACAGGTAGGATTTATATTTTTGTTTGTGTGCTGAGTAATACATATATTTGAGACATGCTAGTTTTGTATGATTACTCGGATATGTGCAGAATCTGGACAATGAAAATCTAATTGCTCTGTGAACTGATGTACATGTTCTTTTGATTCAGGTGAGAGTTAACACTCGAATTCTTTATCAGCAAACAAAATTCAACCTTCTTCGAGAAGAGAGTGAGGGCTATGCAAAGCTGGTATGATCTATACTTAGTAATACTTTGGAAAATTCCAAGGATCACTTGATTTGTCATCTCTTTTGATGTTGGTTTTATTTGCTTAATACTGCCTTGTTGATCTGTAGGCCACCCTTCTTTGTCAAGGTTCTGAAGATTCAACTCAAAATGCATCAACAGCGACAGTAGGCATTATTAAGGTTTTGACTTGAAGTTCATAACTTTTATCTGTACTTTTCTGAATCCAATCTTGTCTTGATATTTTTCTTTTTCCTAATTGGTGTAATCTTTGCAGTCATTAATTGGACATTTTGATCTTGACCCCAACCGTGTTTTTGATATTGTAAGTTGTCTTATTTTTCCATTGTCTAGAAAGTTGAACTATTTGATGTTTCTATCTGTGGTATTTGGAAAATGATATGACAATGTAAATTTCAAATATCCTTTGAGCCTTCAGGTTTTGGAGTGTTTTGAACTAAAGCCGAATAGCAAAGTATTTCTGCAACTGATTCCCTTATTTCCCAAGGTTAATATCTTCTACTTTAGATTGATGGGTAGCTTTAGGTTATTTTCTCTTGAATTTAGAGAAATTCTTTGTTTTCTCCTAATGTTATACTATTTTGCAGTCTCATGCATCCCAAATTCTTGGATTTAAGTTTCAATATTATCAGCGGTTGGAAGTAAACAGCCCTGCACCGTTTGGGCTCTATAACCTTGCAGCCTTGCTTGTGAAAAATGAGTTCATTGACCTTGATAGCATGTAAGTGATATGTGTGCATTTGTTTTCATACTGTTGCATTGTAGTTATCTTTTTTTTTTTTTTGGTCAGTTTATAAATACCATCTGAAATTGCATTCTGGTTAAATTTATCTAGCTAAAATTAGCTATAAATGTTCATTTGTAGGGATTTATTCTATCTAGATGCTTGCAACAATAAAATTATAAGAACTTTAAATTCCTGTTCCTTTTATGTGAGACTTAGAATAGTATATTTTAGTTGTTTATCTTTTTTTATATTATAACATGGAGTTTTATGCAATATGAAGTTACTTAGATGTGAACTTGATTGGCATCTTGCTATGTTTCTTTTTAGTGCATACTTTGAGAACTGTAATTTGTTGTTTATTTAATCTTTTTAGTTAAAGATTTGAAACTAAGCCCAATAGAGGCCCCATTATTACTTAGCTGATGCCTGATAATAAAGTGAAAATAAATTTGTTATATCATGTTTGACTTTGGGCAATGAGAAGGGAGTTTGCCAATTTTATGTTCACATTGATCCCTAGTAGTATGTCAAGTGATTTATAGAGGGGCATGGATCAATTGTTTGTTCTACAAATCTAGTTAATGTGGTTAGATTGGCAATGGTTAAAACAAAGCATTATGTTCTTAATTTCTTAGCTGTCTGTCTTTAGATGATAATTGTCAAGTCTTTTCTGGGATTTGTTCTTCAAGAAAAAGAATTATAATCTTGTAGTAACAGAAAAGCAGAAATAATTGAGCTAGTTCAGAAAGGTATAGTTCTGGGTTTGATTTATGTCAGTAGAAGAATACTGTCGCAGAATAAAGTTGTATGTAAAGGATTAGGACACAATAATTACTTGGTGAGGATAATTAATCTACATAATTGCTTTTATTATTAGTAATGTTATCTTGTGGTAGAATGCATAATGTTCTATACCTTGAAGCAGCAATGTACAAATGCAGACTCATGTAAATTTATACATGTATATGATATGCATTTTAAAGTGCACATGCTTATAAATATACAATAATCTTCTGTTGGATAGGCTGGAAATGGAAGTGGATGTATAAACTGGATATTTACTATAGTTGTTTCTGGAGTTTTGTCTTTTGTGCTGCAAAAGAAACTATGTTCGTGCTGTTTTCTTCCCAATATGTAGAATTCACTTATTTTTTTATTTCACATCTAAAGGTGCTGAAAGTTCAATCTTTATCTGGAACTTGTCAGTTGTGTTCCTTAACTCTTATTGCAAAAGTCGCTCTCATTCTGTTCATCACCATGCATATGTCATTATGCTTTCCTGTTATCATGGAACACAAATAGGAACTCTGGGCTTTATGAAACTATCCCATTGAAGTCATCAAAATTTCTACCGAATAAGAAAATGATTTATTTGAACTAACTGAATCAAAATCATATGTTGGGAATTGCTTGATATGATCTGATGGGATCTTATGGAAGGCTTTAGATATTAAAGAAAGGTGGTGAGTAGTGATTGGTTTTGAAACACAGAAACTAGGTGATTGAAGGCAGAGCAAGTTAATAATGTTAGTGTATTCTAAAGATGAACTTCAGCTGTGTTCCAGTGCTTTAAATGCTAATAATTGTAAAGATAAATAAATAAATACACAGTTGGCTTCAGAATTTTCATTATGCATATGGCTTATATATGATTATGGCATTTAATTGATATTGTCTTGCCAGATTCAGATGAAAGTTGATGACCATGACTTTTATGGAACTGTAGAATCATCTTTTAGCAAATTAATTTGTCAAAATATGCCGTTTTGGATTGTGTGGTAATATAACAATGGGAGGATACAGACTTTAGATTGAAGATGATTTAGGAAATAGAAACACTTCACAAGAAAGATTTTAAAAAAGCACTGCCCTTTTTCTTGCTATTTTTTTCTTAAATTTCTTGTTTAGGCTAGGCCTTAATTTATGTTAATCCGCTTGTTTCCATATCTGAGCTTTGGCATTGTGTTCCTTTTTGTGTTATTATCTGTTAAGTTTTCTGCTTATTATTTGATATATGAGCATGTTTATGTTTCAGTTGTGCACATTTACTTCCCAAGGATGATGAAGCATTTGAACATTACAATGCATTTTCAGCTAAGCGGCTTGAAGAGGTATATCTACTGTAATTTAAGACTGATGAGTTTTCAGTTTTGGTGTTTGCCTTAAGTTAAATCATATATGATTCTGGTATTGGAAACTTTGTGTTATACTAGGTTGCATAGGATTTTTTGTCTATATATTAAAGAGTGTATTCTTCCATTGCTCCTGATTTTAGGTGTCATCAGTTGATTGGTTTTGTTCTTAATTCCTCTATTTTGGGTGCATTGACCAATATAGACAGGTCTATAGTGGAGGCGTTATAGACTACTTTAATCATTGTTTGTATAGTTTCTTACTCTGATGAAGCTCAGAACTTCATGTATGGAGATTCTTGTTTTAATAAAAAAACCTGTTACAGGCAAACAAAATTGGAAAAATAAATCTTGCTGCTACTGGTAAGGATCTGATGGAAGATGAAAAACAAGGAGACGTGACTATTGATCTATATGCTGCTTTAGACATGGAAACTGAGGCTGTTGCTGAAAGGTCCCCAGAGCTTGAAAATAGTCAAACTTTGGGCTTGCTTACAGGTTTTCTTTCCGTAGATGACTGGTAGGTTTGGTTTTTTGCCTTTATCTTTGGTGTCGGTGACTGTTTAAGAGGCTACTTTTGTGATTCTCTTGTAGTTTACTTTTCTGTGCCCTTTTCTTCTTTCCTATTTTCCTCAGTACATGATAAGTTTCTATTGCTTCTGCTTTTGAATATGTTACTGCTTCAAGATTAGCTTTTAGTGTCCTGTTATTTAATAACTCATTTCTATGTATATGAGCTGTTATAGTGCCTTTCTTCAGTCCAGTCAATTATTTGTTTTTTATCCTTTAAATGTCTTTTCCAGTGGTGGGCATGTGATTTACCTTCCTATTTCCTTTTTCTTTTTTCCCCTTTATTTATTATATTTTAAATCTTATGGTATGCATTTCCCGAGTTAAAATGTTTTATTTTACTTCCTTGATGCGTGTGGACATTCTCTTAACATGAAATTCTGGAAATATTTCCTAAACTTGGTTTATAGTTCTGATGCTTATGATTAACTACTTGTGCTAAACTGTACTTTGTTCTCATATGGCTGAACTGATGGATTATTATTTGAAAACCATAATATAAGATTTTAATTTTCTTTTTGACATTTTTATTTTTTAGTCATTATTGAAAGGGATTCAGTTTTGCCAAAATCTTTTGATGGGCTAGTAAGTACCAAAAGACTAAAATATTTAATGTAGTGTTGACTTGATAAGCTTATCATTTTTTTTTTTTTAAATGTAATTGCTGACCTCCACTTTTTTCATCTTATGCATACGATGCTTCTATTGTCAAATTTTTTTTCATGTTGGTCACTTTGTGTTTCTTCATTGTATTGTCTGTTATTAAATTTATATGTTTCTATTTGATTATTTATGTATTATGTATCATGCTTTTTTTTTTTTTTTTGTGTGTCAGGTACCATGCCAATGTACTATTTGAACGTCTTGCCCCACTTAATCCGGTAGCACACATTACAATCTGTGATGGCTTATTTAGGTAAGCTTTTTATTTTAATGGGCAACTTCTATTTGATTGTAGTAGGTAGGGCTGCTTTAATTTGTAATTTTAAAATAATTTTAAATGAGCAATATTTAATCCAAAAATTGAATTGTATCATTGTATTTTTAATATCTGAGAACACATTTAATATAACTTCTAAAAACTATTTTCTGCCTTAAAAACTATGTAAAACAGTGAAAAGGATGATTTTTATTTAAGACTAATTATTGGGATTGTTTAAAAAAATTTTAGGAAATTCTTCGAGTGAACATGTTTCTTAAAACTTGTTGAAAAAATATTTTAATTCTACACCAAACTGCCCTTAAGATTTTTGATGTCTGCGTTGGGTGTAAGTTCATACATTCTTGTACATAAGCACGCACTGAGAGTCATGCAAGACTATAAATCCTCTGCAATCCTGTAAACTCTTCTAACATAAATATGGCTTTGACCTTTCTATGTTTGAACATATTCACAGTTACTTTTTTTTTTGGTTCTTTTTTTTCCTTTAAATAATTGTTTTGTATTTATGTCCAGGCTCATTGGAAAAACAATTTCTTCAGCGTATGACATCATTCGTCGTACGCATATTCAGAGCATTGGGTCAATTTCTGCTGTGGGTATTGATGCAATGGATACGACTGATGCACCAGTCAATAGGTCTTTTGTAGATCTTCCTAAAGAACTTTTCCAGATGCTGGCTACTGTTGGGGCTTATCTTTATCGTGATACTGTATTACTGCAGAAGGTGCTTTGCTGTTTATTTCTTGCACTCGCACACAGACATGAGCACACAAATAAATGTTCATTACAGTTTATTGTTGGTGTTTTTGTGAGAAGGTATGTAGAGTGTTGAGAGGTTACTATGTGTCAGCACTTGAGCTTGTAAACTGTGATGATGACGTTTCAAATATTGAACCTGATCTTGGTGGAAACCGAGTTCCCCGACAGCACCTAAAGGAGGCTAGGTCAAGGGTAGAGGAAGCTTTAGGAACTTGTCTACTTCCTTCTTTACAGTTGATCCCTGCAAATCCAGCAGTTGGTCAGGAGATTTGGGAAGTAATGAATCTCCTTCCATATGAGGTTGGCATTACATCAGTGCTATTTGATTCTTTCATTTGAGAATTAGAAAAATCTTGCTAGATGAATCTCTGTCTGCTTAGGTGCGATATCGTTTGTATGGTGAATGGGAAAAAGATGATGAGCGGAACCCTATGGTTTTAGCTGCTAGGCAGACTGCTAAGGTATCAACATAAAGTCTTTTAGACTGTGTTCTTCAGTTTGTTTCATGCTTGGTCCAATAAGATCCTATTTGCTCTTTATTGCTGTTTTACAGCTGGACACAAGGAGGATTCTGAAAAGGCTTGCCAAAGAAAATTTAAAGCAGCTTGGTCGGATGGTTGCAAAATTAGCTCATGCAAATCCAATGACTGTACTTAGAACAATTGTTCACCAGGTATTGTTTTTGCTGCATAATGCATTATTTATTTCCTTTCTTAAAAACATTGATTTTCTTTTTTTAACAAAACAAAATGTTCTTTTTCTTTGGGATTCTGTGATGCAGATTGAGGCTTACAGGGATATGATTACTCCTGTTGTAGATGCGTTCAAGTATTTGACACAGGTCTGCACTTTATGGTGTATTTTAGTATATTGGTTTGTCTGAATCCTATGGTTGGTGATATTTGTTTGTACTGAAATTACAAATTGTAGAAGGCAGATAGTTTTGTTCTAGTTTCCATTGAAAAATTGTTGATATGTTTTTATCTGACTGAATGAGTTTTTTTAAAGTGTCTGTTGGTTTTGAAGTTTTAGTAATATTCTACTGTATTTGCATCCTTATGTTACTGTAACTTTTTGATGTAAGCCATATTGGATCTCTTTTGTGTGTTGATCTAGATGTTACCGTTGCTTTTGGTGATAATAATCAGCTACATTTGTATGTCTATTGAATTGGCCTAGTTTTTAGATCATTGGAGTATCTTAGTGTTACTGAATAGGTGGTTAAGGATATCTGGTGTGTATACAGCTTCAAAATATACTAGTGTTTCCTATAAAAAAAAAAGGAGTGTTATTGTGAAGAACAGTTTTTATAGAGTTGACACACAACTTTTCATTGTGGTTGATAAATCAACTTTATATTTCTTCTATACTGATTTATATGCATGAACTATATGCTGCCTTCATTTCAAAATTTCTGAGCGATGTTAAATTGTGTACAGAATGCTTTGTGTGGAATTTCTTCAGTTAATCATCTGGTATTTAGCATGATCTTATTAAATTTTATGGTCTTATGCAGCTTGAGTACGATGTTTTGGAATATGTTGTCATTGAGCGCTTGGCACAAGGTGGGCGTGACAAGCTCAAAGATGATGGCCTTAATTTGTCTGATTGGCTTCAATCTTTAGCTTCATTTTGGGGTCACCTGTATGTATAACTTCTTTATTATTCCTTTGTTTTTTTTAAATGTTTCTATACATTTTATGTGTTTAGCTCTTGAACAGTTTATTGTCATTATCATTTTCCCTTGCATATGTTTACTGACATGTTTGTTAGCAGTTAAATTTGTTGTTTTCTGATTTAACATTATAAAATTATTTGGTCTGGAAATTGATAGAAGCACTATTTGTCTAGAGGTTTCAGTTTCATTCTTCTTTTATATGGTTTCTACAACAAATCACCCTTTTTTATTACCTTCCGTGCATTTCTGCTATCTTCTCATCTGTTTTTGTTTACCAATGTAATTTCTTATTGATATGACATGAATTAGTCTCTTTATTTGTTAATTTCACCTATCTAGTTTAGATCTATCTTGGGATGCTTCACTTCAGTTTCCAGGCTGCAGATTAAGCTTTGAAAAAGCTGGATGACTGGACCCTGTAATATTTTGGGACATTGCTGATGTGCAATTTCAGATCAGTTCCAACTCTTTGGCTCTCCAATTGGGTGGGGCATGATTCAGTGAATATGTTTGTCTGACTAAGTTCTGATGTAAAGTCATAGGAACAGGAGAGTGATATCTGTTGAACTGGGAAGTTTTGGAAGGATGTTGTTGTTCAACTTCCTCTCAGTGTCATTTTTATACAATTTTCATGTTTGGTGTATGGATGGGATGTTAAAGAGGCGAAAACGGTACCTTCAGGACATTCAAGTAATATTCATGATTCCTGGACATGGAAGATTTTCCCTGAACTATAATAATGTCTGTTAGCTGGGGAGCTGGCCCTTATGTTTTCTCATATAACTTAAAGATTTGATGTAAATTGTAATGATGATAGACTGATGTAAAGTGGACAGTAAGCTCATCAGTGTCAAAGACCACAATCTGATGTCAATCTGCTGTTGTATTGAAGAGTATGATGCAAAAGCATATATAGCATTGTTTTTGCTGTATAAATTTGATTTTCAGACAGAGATTAGGCTTTAAACAGGTTGGTTGGACAGATGGACTGAAGGATATTTGTGGGACTTCTACTGTTGATTGAGAGCTGTTCAATTTTATGCATATGATTATCTGACAGCTGAATGATTAGTGGTTGCAACTCTTGAATTTTTGCTTAATGAAGAGCTTAGGTATAGGTGAGGACTTGAAGGTAGAAGCAGTTTGTATACTAAAGACTGTAGTCAGCATTCTTCTTCTGAGCGCTCCTTATTGTTAGTTAATAGCTGGTGGTTTCTCATTTGCTTTTGGAACATTCCATTAGAGATTAATTTTTCAGATCAGGCTCTTTCTACAAAAGTCGACCACTGACCATTCCTTCAGAGGAAATTATTCTGTGGTGAGAGAGACATTCTAAGAGTAGGTGTCATTGACGAGGCTCTGCTTAAAATTGATCCTTGTTTATTAGTTCGCTTTGGTGGTGGCTATTTGGTGGTCTGGAAATCTTTGGTCCTCATTATTGTGCATTTTGCATACATAGATGGCAGTCCTGCCTTCTATGGAAAGAGATGTACTAAAGAGATGTACTATAATAGATCATTTTTGGCGTATAGAAAAAAAGGTTTTTGCAACCTTTCTGAAGTATACTTCAATTTTTTTCAAGGCAACATCGGAAGTTTGAGGTCAACAATATTTCTTTTGAGGTCCATCTTTCCAAGCTGTCAAGTGTGTGTGGCTATTCGCTTATTCAATAAATTATGGGGTAGTTCTTTATTGGAGATCTGAAAAGTTTGCTTTATTAATTTCTCTTCGTTTTTTTCCCTCCTCCATGGTGAATGATCATGTTATGTACATAGTGTCGTCTCAGTTAGCAGATACATATGTGTAGATTGTTAAAAAAGTTGGCTGATAATAGTTAATGGACTAAGTGCATAAGAGGTCCCCTGTCAGAGAGTTGAATACATGTATGTCTGTGCTTGTGTTTATGAATTTACATGTTTATGTGATCTCCTTGATGTCCATGGTTTAGGTAGTTTAAAAACATGTCACTATTAAGCTTTCATGTACTATACTGATTGATTTTGCTAAATCCACTGTTTGTTTGTTATGGGTTGTTTTATTGATTGCTGGCACACACAATGTTCATATGTTTTATCATTACAGAAGTTTTATACATTTGTAGAGGTATAAATAGAGAACCCTTGGAATGCCTATATTGCAGCAACGAAGATTTGACACAGAAGAATTAAAGTGAATTGATGAATTTGACTGTTCTACTGAATTTATGCTAGTAAGAGTGAAGGTCAATTGCTGAATATAATTTTATTTTAAAATTAATGCTTAAACAAATTTTATGGCTTTTTTTTAAACTGTAGCTGGTTTTAATTCTTATGTTATCTTAATGCAAGAAACAGTCATAAGACTTCTATTGGTAGTTGTGTGTATGGCTTATATTAATTAGTGGACTAAGTAGAATAAATTTTAAGTTTAGCTGAATATATTCTAAATGGATATTATTTTTATAGATGGGGTGAGAAGGGTGTCTCACATCATGATTTCTCAAAATGAATGTGCAATATAGACATTCATTTGAACTGCTTGATGCACCAAGGGTATTCTTGTCAAGTTTGGTTAACACTGGGTGTAAGTATGTCTATAAACAAATGGGAGCCAGTCTCTAAACAAGAAGAAAATTGGGTTTATTGTGGGCACACCAATAACTTCAACCAGAACAATGCAAAATATATGGTGAAAATCAATTTTCCTACTTCAGTCTTTAACATTTTCCATTTTGAACCTCAGTCCAATACACATGAAAATATTTTTAGGGATTAAAGTTTGAAGCCAAATCCTCCAATTCATTTGGCTCCCACATTTTGTATCGTATATATCTGCAGTGATGGAGTTTTCAACTTCAGTAGTTCATCTTTCTACTGTTGATCATTGGAAGAGTTACGACTGTCCTTGGTTGCATACCCTTGATTTAACAATTTTTCTTCTTTATTAATGGTTTCTTGTTATAGTCATACCTATGGCTGCAGCTAGGAGCTTTTAAAATGATGGTGACAGTTAATTTCTATCTATTAGTTCTTTGAACATTTCCTCGACTACACAAAATGGGTAAAAATTAGTATTATGGAGAAAAACTGAGTCATCCTCATTAATAGTTATGCTGAATTATGTATTTTACACGTGGAATGAAATAATGATCCCTATGTTGGCTTGTGAAACATTATTAAAATTTTAGTTGTTTTGCCAATTTGATAAGATTGCGTTACTCCTTTCATTTGATGTGTTTACACTGATTATCAGTTATATATTATTTGAATTATGTTCTTCATGAGTACTTTCTTGAAATTATGCTGAAAGCAATTTCCTTATCAGGTGTAAAAAGTATCCATCAATGGAACTGAGAGGCCTTTTCCAGTATCTTGTAAACCAGTTGAAAAAGGGGCAAGGAATTGAGCTTGTTCTGCTTCAGGTATTATTTAGTCCCAAAGTTTATTATTCCACTCATCATGAATGATTATGTTCAAAACCGAGCAATTACATTTTTGTTTTTTATGATTAATTCAGGAACTTATTCAACAAATGGCTAATGTTCAATACACGGAGAACCTGACTGAGGAGCAGTTGGACGCCATGGCAGGGAGTGAGACCCTTCGGTATCAGGCTACTTCTTTTGGAGTAACTAGAAATAACAAGGTTTTGTGGACGTTTTGTCATGGAACTTTCATTGAGCAATGTTTTAAATGATCAAGTGAAGCTTCATCTGTGCATTTGATTTCTAGATTGTAGGAAATACTTGCCAAACTGGTGATTTGGTAGTCTCTTTACCAAGCATTCAATCGGATCCTGAGCACATTTGAATCTTAAATATGAAATCTTTGTTAGAGTCTATACTATCTTTTATAATTATATAAAGTAAACAACATGATACATTGTAATATATGAGGTGAAAAATAAAAGACTTAGTGTTTTACTTCTGAAATAATTTTTAGTGGGTGTCTTAGCAAGCTCCCTAGTTTAAACCGTGAAGGAAAAAAGAAGAAGACAGAATTATAGTTTAATTAGACCCCAAGAATCACAGGTATAGTGGAAACAAACAAAATGTGAATTGCATGAAGTGATAAATTTTATTTGATTTTCTCTTTAATATCTGAACCAAAGTGGATGGTCTCCTTGATACGTACTTATTGGAATCATTTTTCTCAAGCTTAAGGTCATTTTTTCCTGTGACATTAATCTTGAACATTTGGAATGGCATAATGTTTTGACATTATTTAATATCTCATTCTTATGGGTGTAAAATTTGCCAGGGGTTCTAGAACCCAGAACACTTACAATGTATGGAATAAGTGAATATATGAGGCTTTGTGGGTTTTTTGTTAATCGAACCCTGTGATCAAAATCTACACAAAATGGATAATCTTGTGCAGTTTCTGGTGCATTGGGCATTGATTTATGTAAGATGATTTCAATAAAATTTGTGTATGAGTTTTTTTTAATTGTGATGTATTCATGATGTTTAAAATTTCCTCATTAGCTGATGAATTGTAGAAAATTCTCATCTTCTAATATGCTATCTTTTTCCTTTTCTTTAATTAAATGAATATTTATTACTATATTAGTGAATGCTGTAATGTTCAATGTTCCTTTTCACTGTTATTTAATCAGGTTTTGAAAGTTGATATTGAAAGCTTTGTATTGATTTACATCTACCAAGTTTTAACTTATTACATCTTTCTTTGCACTTTGCAGGCATTGATCAAATCCACCAATAGGCTAAAAGATTCATTGCTTCCGAAGGATGAACCAAAGTTGGCAATCCCCCTCCTTTTGCTTATTGCTCAACATCGTTCTGTGTAAGCTCATCCTTATTCATATATAACTTGACGAATATAAGACCTTTCTATCATTATTGAAATCACTCCAAGGTATAAGTTATTTTAATAATGTAAAACAGAATGATAATTTTTTTTAATTGATAAGTCTTTTGCATATTTCTTTGGTTTATAATATTATGCTTTGTCAGAGAAGTTGATGAATGACATCTTAGGTACCTTTGCCATTGTGCAAGGCGTAGGCATAGGGCTATTTAGGATACTTATATTATTTTATATGAGAGTTTATATATGAAGTTATTTAGGGTTTTGCTAGTGTTTGCAATGTTGGTTTTTTGTCCATCATAAATATAGGGCCTCATTATTTTGAACTTTAGGCATGCTTTTGAAATAAGAGATCCTCTCCACTTATTAATATGATCCCAGTATGTCAATTACTATTACTTCCATCCCACGTGGAAAAAAAAAAGACATCTCAGTAAAAGGTCCATGTTCCTTTTGATAGTTTCTCTTTGAGTTGTTTGATAAATCTCTATCAGAAGGTTATATCTAACAGCAGCATGCTGAAAACAAGAATTAGGGACAAATGTTGATGTTTTTTTTCCTAAAGTTACCATTGTATTAATAGGAATATTATATAGTGTTATGTCAAGCTTAGAATGGAATAATTTATTCCATTCATTTATTTTTATTTTTATGTGTTAGGTCAAAATTATAATTATCACCTTTCTTTTTTCCACACATTAAAATTAAAATTTATCTTTTTTTGTGAAACTAACTCTTTCATATTACTAGTAAATGCATTATTTTATTTTATTTTTTGATACTGTACTCTGACAATAATAATGAAAATCTTTTCAATTTTTGATAACATAAATTCTAACTTCTTATTTTCAGTTTTGAAATCATTTTTAAACAAAATCACCAAATGAAAATAGTACAAGTAGTTATGTAAAATTTATGTGATAATTAAGTATTTGGATTTTTGTTGCTGTGGTAAATTGATTGCCACAAGAATTTATCTAATTGCTTGCAACTTTTCTGATTCTATGATTATCTTTTCTGACTATATCATTTTCTTCAGGGTTGTTATAGCTGCAGATGCACCTTACATAAAAATGGTTAGCGAACAGTTTGATAGATGCCATGGAACTCTTCTTCAGTATGTGGAATTTCTTTGCAGCGCTGTGAATCCATGCACTGCTTATGCTCAGCTGGTCCCCTCACTTAATGATCTTGTGCACCAATACCACCTTGATCCTGAGGTATGTCTCCTCTCTGTAGGGATGATAAGGCTTCAAGATGTCAACTTACCTAGTTTGTTTAGGTAGTTGACTTCTGATATGCTTTATCTTTATTTATGCATAAAAAAGCTATGTGTGCAATTTGAATCTCTAGTTTTCATTAATTATTATACTGTAATGGAAAATCTTCTCATTTTCATTTTTTCATTCATGTAGGTTGCTTTCTTAATATATCGCCCTATAATGAGGCTCTTTAAGTGTCAAGGGAGTTCTGATGTTTTCTGGCCATTGGATGATAATGACACTTCAAATATCACAACTGCAAACTTGGAGTCCGCACCTATAGGATATCCGGGAAAAGTTGTTCTGGATCTTGGTTCTCAGAAGCCTATAATGTACTACAATAGTCTTCGATTTTGTTTTCTTTATTCTTTCTTAAGCTGATTGTATGATTAGCGTCAGCCAGCATGCAAATCTTCAGTTTTCATCACTGCTGTTTGAATAGAGAGAAATGGAAAAGTACTATGCACACTGTTGATGTAATTATATCCATATGCAGGTGGTCAGATCTTCTTGACATTGTTAAAACCATGTTGCCCTCAAAAGCCTGGAATAGCCTTTCTCCTGATCTCTACACAACTTTTTGGGGGCTCACACTCTATGATCTTTATGTTCCTAGAAACCGTTATGAATCTGAAATTGCCAAGCAGCATGCTGCACTTAAAGCTCTGGAAGAGCTTTCTGATAATTCAAGTTCTGCAATAACTAAGAGAAAAAAAGACAAAGAAAGAATTCAAGAGTCTCTAGATCGTCTGACCAGTGAACTCCAGAAGCATGAAGAAAATGTAGCATCAGTTCGTCGGCGGCTTTCTCGTGAAAAAGACAATTGGTTGAGTTCCTGCCCTGATACTCTAAAGATTAATATGGAATTCCTCCAGCGTTGCATTTTTCCACGCTGTACCTTCAGTATGCCAGATGCTGTGTACTGTGCCATGTTTGTACATACACTTCATTCCCTTGGGACACCATTTTTTAACACCGTCAACCACATTGATGTTCTAATTTGTAAAACCTTACAACCTATGATATGCTGTTGCACCGAGTATGAAGCAGGTAGACTTGGGAGGTTTTTGTATGAGACACTAAAGATTGCTTACTACTGGAAGGTAATAGTTCATTTGAACTTGCTCTTTGTGTATCGATTTGTTTTCTTCTTGGAGAATCTTAGTTCTGCTTGTAGTTTATTTTTTCATGGCAGATTTGTTTCTATTTCAATTGTTAATTTTGCCCCATTTGTTTTGTTTTTCAGAGTGATGAATCGATTTATGAACGTGAGTGTGGGAACATGCCAGGCTTTGCTGTTTATTATAGATATCCAAACAGTCAGCGTGTTACATACGGCCAGTTCATTAAGGTCAATTTTAGACATAATTACTTTAAAGTTCATTCTTGCTTAATTTTCTTGCCTAAAAATATAGAACTACTTTTGAGGAACGTCATTTAAATCCACATTAAATTAGATATTTGTCAAATCTTTACCTTTGCGTTTTGCCCTTACTTAGCCCTCTCTTTCTATTTCTTTATCTATAAGTTGTTTCAATTGTATTTACTATCTCCATTAAGGAATCCAATTTTTTTTGGTAGAAAAGTGAAGATTTTTTTTTATCTAATTTAAATTGTCTATGTGTGAGTGTGTGAGTATAACTTTGTTCGGCCTTCAGGGCTATAACTTTGTTTTGCTGTTGCTTTGAAGTGATTTACATTGGAACTTCATTGCTACATAGAAGTCAGTCAATTGGCTATTGTTGCCACTTGCTCATATTTGCTTGTCATGAAATTTTGTTATTTTCATCACTTAACTCAAGATTGTTTTTGCTTATAGGTACACTGGAAGTGGAGTCAAAGAATTACACGACTATTGATTCAGTGCTTGGAATCCACTGAATACATGGAAATTCGTAATGCTCTTATAATGTTGACAAAAATTTCTGCCGTGTTCCCTGTCACTAGAAAAAGTGGGATCAACCTTGAAAAGCGGGTATGAAATATATATCATGTATAGTCAGCTACTTCCTCTCTTGCTTTTCTGTTATAAAATTTAATCTAGTATGATCAATTTGTTTCATAATCTACATGTGATTCAGGTAGCTAAAATCAAAAGTGATGAACGAGAGGATCTCAAGGTGTTGGCAACTGGTGTTGCTGCTGCTTTGGCTGCTCGAAAAGTAAGCTGTAATATTAACTGTGCTTCACTGTGCGTGGTTGAACATCTACTAAGTTTTCTTGTTTTTTCCAGCCTTCATGGGTTACAGATGAAGAATTTGGCATGGGATACCTTGAACTGAAGCCTGCTGCTTCACTGGCTTCCAAGTCTTTATCTGGTAATGTAATGGCTGTGCAAAATGGTTCTCATAGTGATCTTGGCTCAGGAAAAACAGTTACTGCTGTAACACAACATTTAGAATCTGGAAGTTCAGTTAAAGACCCAACTTCAAGAACAAAACCTACTGATGGGAGGTTGGAAAAAACAGAAAGTGTCACACTTGGAAAATCTGATCCGGGACATCAAAAACTAAAAGGTAGTTCAATGGCCAATGGTTCTGATATTCATTCATCCATGTCAGCTCCTGCACAAGGGGGAACATCAAGATCTGTGGAAAATCAAAAGCAGGTGGATGAATCTGTAAATAGAACCTTGGATGAAAACATGGCCAAAGTTGCTACAAAGAATTCTGCAGACTCCGAGGTGTGATCCAAATCTCATTGTATTTTATGGCTGGACATTCTGAGCTCATTAATAGGTTTTATATGATTTAGTGGCATCAAGTTTTTCATAAATAGTGGGTTCAAAGAGTTTTTGGATTATTTTCTTACTTTTTATGCATGTAATTTCTCATTTAGAGGCCCCATGTATACATCTAAATAATGATAAGACAACTATTATTTAGAAGATCATCCATGGAAGTATAGTGATGAAAGTTGGTAGTTAATTTAACCGGTCAAGACAGGTGTGATACCTGTCTCATGGGATATTTGGGGAATATATGTTATAGGTGTCCTGAAAAGGATTTGAGTGGTTTCTTGTATAGGTCTAATCTAAAAAATAATTCTTGGAGATGAAAGAACATCTATAGAGTT
This sequence comes from Mangifera indica, assembly GCF_011075055.1. Classification (NCBI taxonomy): domain Eukaryota; kingdom Viridiplantae; phylum Streptophyta; class Magnoliopsida; order Sapindales; family Anacardiaceae; genus Mangifera; species Mangifera indica. The sequence continues at coordinate 3,434,488 of NC_058140.1, read as the reverse complement.
GGTACCGGAATTTCTTGGTTTCTTGTATTGAGAAAAAATTCTTTTGATAATTATAAAAGAAACTGTGATTTCTCTGGAGTGCAGCTTGGAAGTTCAAGTGAAAATTCTGAATAAGTACTGTTATAGATAACCTATGAAAATCTCATTGTAACCTATAATATTTTGCCCTTTAGAAAATTATACTCTCATGTATGTACATGCACTTGGCACTTTTAGATTTGGTTGAAAAGTTAAAATTTATACTGTATGTTCTTAATCTTTTAGGCATGGTTGTAGCTTGTGGTGATGTTCTCTAAAAAAATTTGTAGAGTTCTCTGTTGTTGGTTGTGTTGTTAGGTGGGGAGTGCATCTGTGTGCATAAATACAGATTTTGTAAGTGTTCAGATTGCTTGTATTATCATGTTGTATAGATGGGGAGATTCTCTTACTATAAGAAGTGTAGAATCTATAAAGAAAGCGAACAGATGGTAAACAAAGTACACTATACCAACTGATACATAACACAATTGTTCTAAAATTTCATTGAAGTTCATTACGAAGTTCACTTGAAAGATCTGAATTATTATTGTTTTTTCCTTTAGTCAGTAACATGTGTATTTCCAGTAGTTTTCCTTTTGTATTAAATTTTTTACATTTACTATTTGCAGTCCAAAGCTTCAGTGAAACGATCTCTGCCAGCTGGATCACTCAACAAGGCAACAAAACAGGATATTATGAAGGATGATAAGTCTGGAAAAGCTGTTAGTAGAAATTCTGTCTCTTCCATCAGTGACAGAGATTTGCTTTCTCATGCTTCAGATGGCAAGCAAGTTGGGACGACTAATGTTTCTTCATCAAGATCAGAGATGCATGCTGTTGACTCAAAGGCAGATAGTGGAGTAGTCAAGTCTTCTGAGATAAGGTTTTCTGGTGGTAAAAATGATAGCAATGAGGTGTCTGATGCTCCAAGGGCCTCTTCTTCCCGAATCGTTCATTCTCCAAGACATGATAACTCGGCTGCTGTTTCAAAATCTAGTGACAAACTTCAAAAAAGAAACAGTCCTGCTGAAGATCCTGACAGACCAAGTAAACGCTATAAAGGGGACTCTGAACCAAGGGATGTTGATATTGAAGTCAAATTATCTGACAGAGAGAGGTCCCAGGATCCTCGATTTGTGGATCTTGAGAAAACAGGCACAGATGAACCAAATATGTATAGGTCCGTGGACAAGCCTTTGGATAGGTCAAAAGATAAAGGCTATGATAGATATGATAGAGACCATAGGGAAAGAGTTGACCGCCCTGATAAGTCCCGGGGAGATGATGTTATAGCTGAAAAACCCAGAGATAGGTCCATGGAAAGGTATGGAAGGGAGCGTTCAGTTGAGAGAGGGCAAGATAGAGGTAGTGACAGGAGTTTTGACAAAGTAAAAGATGATAGAAACAAAGATGACAGAAGTAAACTGCGCTACAGTGACTCATCTTCAGAAAAGTCTTATGATGATCGATTTCATGGTCAAAATTTGCCTCCACCACCTCCTCTGCCCCCTCATATGATCCCCCAATCTGTTAATACTGGTAGACGAGATGAAGATGCTGATAGAAGGTTTGGAAATACCAGACATTCACAGAGGCTTTCTCCAAGACATGATGAAAAAGAGCGGAGACGATCAGAAGAAAATAACTTAGTTTCACAAGATGATACCAAACGTCGGAGGGAAGATGAATTTCGAGAGAGAAAGAGAGAAGAACGAGATCTTTTGTCATTGAAGGTAAGTTCCAGAGATTAATTGTTCTAATTTAATTTATAATATCTGGATGCAATTTTGAAGTATATTTAGGGTACTCATGGAGCAAAATATGGAAGCTCAATGAGCTTCCTGTATAAGCTCATCATGAATATGTCTAGGCCTTGAAGTTTCTTTGATGGCTTATTGCATAATGGACTTCTTTAGTCATTATGGAGGAGAATTTCTCATCCAATGGCTGTGATCTCTTAATAATGTTTAGGCAGTCTGGGATAGCCATTGTGAAAATTTTCATTTTGATTTTCCAAAAACATTTTGGTCAACAGTTTTGGAATGTTATTTGTGAAAATTGACTATCTTAAATTTGAATTATATCTATTGCAAATTTTCTTTGCCTCATTCGGTTGAGCTAAATTACTTTTACTATGTAGGGCTTCCTATGCTCTCCTGGCTTGTTGGTGGAAGAAAGTATTTAATCGACAATTTTTTTACATGCTTTCTCTTTAAATTTCAGTAAACTGTTAAAATTATAAAATGCTCATATAGACTAATCACATCATAAATTTCCAGCATAAAGTTATCTGGTAAACAATCTGTCTCTCACACTTGGAAGTAACAACTTATTGAATGTTTGGTGAATTGTGTTTTTTTTATTTCACTGGTGTTTATATTAAATGAAACAATATCATTATATGACTCTTATTGCAGTCTTGCTTTGCTATAAATAGCTATGCAGTTTTATAATTTCAGTTAGTTGCAGTCGTTTTTCTTACCTGTTTATCAAAAAGATTGAACCCTTATGCCATCAAGGCATCTGATGTCTGTGTGTATAATGCATATATGTTTTTTAACTCGATTGCTGCATTGAGTAGGTGGATGACCGAGAGAGAGATCGGGAGAGGGATAGGGACAAAGCAAATCTTATGAAGGAGGATGTGGATGCTAATGTTGCCTCTAAGAGACGGAAACTAAAGAGAGACCATCTTCCATCAGGGGAAGCTGGTGAGTATTCTCCTGTGGCTCCACCACCTCCTGCTCTTGCTATTGGTATCTCGCAGTCGTACGATGGACGAGATAGGGGAGACCGAAAGGGAGTCATGGTGCAGCGGGGTGTTTACTTGGAAGAACAAAATATGAGGGTTCATGGAAAAGAAGTAGCGACCAAGATGACTCGTCGTGATTCAGATCCGTATCCTTAAACTCCATGATCATGCATGCAATCTAAAAAATGCACTTTAGCCATTTATCTTTTGTCTTTTACCATTTAACAATGCATGCAGAATGCTGGCCTTTCTTAATTTTCAAACAATAGTATACTAGAAATTTGCAAGTCCTTAATCATAGTTCAGAATTTACGACCGAGAGTGGGAAGATGAGAAGCGGCAAAGACCTGAGCCGAAGAGGAGACACCGGAAGTAGTTTTCTTCGAGGGAAAAAAGTTGCCTTCGTGCACATTAACCCTCCTGTTCATTTTCTTCCTCGTGATGTTAACTTTTATGTACAATTTTGTTGTTTTTCGCTAGGTTCTTGGCTAAATACCTTAAGAAATTAGTTATGCTTCAAATGGGGCATGCCCATCATCCTTGAACATTCTGTCTCAGTAGCAGATTTTCTGTAGTCCTGGATTTTACTCTTAAATTTATTTGGAACAAGCCTATCAATGAGAAGATGAAACTGATTTGTACGCTGTACAAACACTGTAAATTCAATCAGTCTTTAGTCAAATGATTATTCTAAATCTTTATTATAAACAATCCAGTTCTTTTAAATTTGGTTGCCACTCTCGAGAACTGATTTCAAAGACATTATTTGAAATCAAAAGAGAAGCAGAAAACAATTTAATTCTTGTTAGTAGGGGTGGAATTGATCTGAGCTGTGGAATTGGTGTTTGGTTTAAACAAGTTGAGTTCGAACAGGGATATTCAAGTTTAATTGAATTGAGTTGTTGGAAATTCGTTGCAAATTTATCTACCCTGTCATTTATTTATTTTCTTTGCTAATTGTTCTTTTCCATTTGGCCAAAGGACTATTTTCCATCTAAGATATGCTTCATTCTCAAGTTTTCTCCCTTTAACTTTGATAATTCTAAATATCTATCTATGAGCAGTTAAAATTAACGGTAGTAAGGGTAAAATCATCATTTTATATTTAATATTAAAAATAAACTTAAATATGATTTTATTTCTTCCCCTAAACTTAAAAAATTAACTTTTCTCTCATAAGCCAAGTTTGAAAAGATCACATTCCCTCCCCACCCTTAGGGTTTAGTTTCTAAACCGGTTCACTTTCTCCGACGCCATCATCAGTTGTCTCTCTCTCCCGACGGTTTTTCTTCCACCGATGGCCTACCTCAACTTCACCCCAACCCATCTAACGCCGAGAGACATCGTCTGGGAAGATGATCGTCTTCCCAGATGAAGACAACTCGTCTTCCCAAAGGACGATGAGTCGTCTCGTCTTCGTCTGGGAAGACGATTTCTCTTCCCAGACGACGTCTCTCGACACCAAATGCGTTGGGGTGGAGTTGAGGCTAGTCATCGGTGAAAGAGAAACCGTCGGGAGTTAGAGACGGTCGACGATAGCGTCGGAGAAAGTGAACGGGTTTTGAAATAAATCCTGGGGGGAAATGCAATTTTTTTAAACTTGGCTTAGGGAATAAAATGTTAGTTTTTAAACTTTTAGAGGGGGAAATGAGATTAAATTTTCAGGGGTTAGAGTTCCGTTAAATTTAACTGGTCATAGGTGGGCAAATGGTATTTTCAAAGTTAATTGGGGGAACTTTAAGAATTCAACATAGTTTGGGTGGGAAATAGTCCTTTGGCCTTTCCATTTAATGACTGGTTTTCTCTTTTTCTTTTCTTTTTTTGTCTGTTTTTGGACAATTTTTCCATTGTACTCTTCATAGTTATTAGTATTTTACGATACATGATAAGATACGGATGAAAAATGATATATATCATAAAGTGTATCGTAATTAATACGATACAATAAACGTATCGTATGATACAATATATATTTTATAATACGATGCGTATTATCAATACAAATCGATATATTTAAAAAAAATGATAATGTAATAGGGGTGTATGTGAAAATTTTAAATTTTCAAAAGTATTTGCAATATTTTTCAAAATGATAATATGTCAATTATATTATTTTATTTCTTAAAAATTGTATTATATGATACAATACGATACTTGATACATTATATATAAAATTAAGTTTTCGATATAGGATACAATACACAATTTGATTACCATGATACTCATTGCCAATCGAGAAAGACAAGTTTGGTCTTGTGTTGATAGTTTGGATTCAGATCAAGTTTGAACTGATCTTTGTTTAGATTTGATTTCGATAAAATCCACCCTACTTATCATACTAAAAGAAAGGTTTATCATTTATTAGCGCAAAAAAATTACGAATCTAAGATGATTTCTCACTTGCCCAATTGTATTCCTCATTGATACATAGCCATAGGTAGGTTGAGATATAATCCAGGTTGATATGGCATCCTGTAAGGTTGATTAAAAGAACTTGCAGCCCAAGGATTATACACCTGGATCTTCCAATCACTTGTATAATCTCCTCTGTTTCTCTCTTCCTTTTCACACCCATCTTTATTCAACAAATTGCTTCCAACACAAGGGAAGTTTACAGATGCATCAAGAAGATCCTCCCAGCTATCATTTTCACTTTCTTCAAACCTAATCATTGGCACTATCTCCCCTCCTCTTCGAACACCTTCATCTTCAAATTTCTCCCATTGGGTACTAACATCAATAGCCTTGCTAACAGCAATTTGCTTGTCTCCCTCGTCTTCGGTTAATTGTGGTGTCAAGGTCGATGAAGACGAGGACGATGATGACTCTGTTAGCTGCCACATTTCATGGAGGAAAGCCTCGAGAGCCTGAATTTGAATCTGTGGGATCCGATCGACAAACGGGTATTCATATGCTCCACAAATTCCCATTCCCTTAAACCAGTCATAGAATTCACAAAGCTGATTTGCTTGCAGGGCTGCTTTCTTGTAAATCCCAAAAGCTACTATGCAACTTCTGTATGGCATTTGAAACAAATTGTCCAGCACCAAAACGATTTCTCTTCTGAAAGTTCTGTAACAAATGAAACTATCCCGGATTATAAACTTCATTGCTATTTCAACAATGAAGCTCCTGGCTGCAACCCCACTTGGCCTGCACTCCATTACTCTATCAATCAAGCTTTGAAGCTGTGTCAACACTTCAATCATCCTCCCAACTTCCTTCATTTTATTCGACAAGCTCTGGCCTTCCCTCTCAGGCGTTTCCGACGCTCCCCCATCCAAAGCAAAGCAATCGAGTGCTTCATCGAGCAAATTAGCGTATGATCGGATGAATTCAGTGTAATCTTCAGGGGTGGAGGAGGATTCATCTTGGAAGTAACATGGATTCAGAAACAAGTAACCATTGGTTCTACTCCATAACAACTCAGTCCGAAAAGGACTGCTTTCAGGCAGTGATCTTAGCAAGCGGTGGAGGAGAATTAAGCATTTGAGTGCAACTCTCCAGCTGCGAGTCTTGGCGAAACGACGGCTGAAGCTAACTGAAAAGGCTCGAAGTGATAAAGAAGAGATGGAGAAGATTTTAAGAAGCTCAAGAACGTATTTATCTGAAAATGGTAAATCATCTGGAGCTGTTGCCTTCACAATGATGAGTTCAACATCGCAAAAACCTCCTGCTGTGGCAATTTTAGCATAACTGACACTGCTGTGTTCTTTAACACGAGTGAAAAGTTGCCTCAGTCGCCTGTGCATGGTGTTTCTGCGACAAAGAGAAAGCAAAAGCAAAAGGGTTTTAGAATGTGAAGATATTAAAGGCGTTTTGTTTTATGGGGATGGAAATTAGCTTAGAGAATAACGATATGCAATAGAAGCTTCTTGTTGGTTTGCGAAGAATATGGCAAAGATTGATTGTCATTTCCTGTGTTTTTTGCTTTGGTTGAATCAAAGCTATAACCAATAGAAAAAATAGGGCCAAATGACTATTTCCCACCTAATGTAAACCCAATCTCCCGTCCATTAAATATTGAAAATTTAAATACTCTACTAAATTGTGATATTATTGTTAGAGGTAAAATTATTATTTATCAAAATATTAAAAAAAATAAAAAATTTATCACATTTTCCCTCTTAAATTTAAAGATCTAACAAATTTCTCTTTATCTAAAGTTTAAAAAATCAACATTTTTCCATAAGGATTTTCCAACCACACTGCTAGCAACCGAAGACAGTGACGGCCTTCTCCTCTCTCCCTCTCGACTTTTTTACCACGGAAGACCACTAATACTAGTTGGAAAGATGGCCTGAAGATCGACATTTTTTGGAATCTCTGTAGGCTCTTGATATTGAAGATCAGTGTTTCACATCGATCTTCATCGCAAAGAGTCAACAAAGATTCCAAGAAACGCCGATCTTCAAGCCACCGTTCCAATAAGTATTGATAGTCTTTTGTGACAAAGAACCTAAGAAGGAGAGAGGAGAAGGTTGTTGTCATCTCTAACGGCTAAAGTGGTTGGGAAAACCCTAGGGAGAAATGTTAATTTTTTAAACTTTAAATGAAAAGAAATTTGTTAGATTATTAAACTTAAAGGGGAAAATGTGATAAATTTTTTAATTTTTTTAATATTTTGATAAATGACAAATTTACTCTTGACAATAATAGTAAAATTTAACAAACGGATGAATATTTAGATTTTTAAAATTAATAAATAGAAAGTTGGGTTTGTACTAAATCTTGGGTGGGACATAGTCATTTGGCATAGAAAATGTAAAACAATGCACTTTTTTATGCTTAATTGGTTGGTGCTTCGAAGGAACTTCATTGAAATTTATGGCGAGATGATACAGTTTTGCCGGTTTCCATTTTAATAAATTATTAAATCTTAAACCTTTTGTATTTTCTTATTGTCATTTAAATAGATTGTTATGGGAAAATAGACGAGCAACTTGGGATCAAGCTCCCTATATACTCCCCCTACATTTGCTCGCCCAATCAAGCTATTTGGTTTAACAAAGAAAAGCCCATTGGCCAAGTCTTCGGTCAGGTGCGACCTAAGCCCAAGTCTGTATAAGGTTTGATTTGTGATCTTAAAGCTCTTCCAGATTTAATCCATAAGTATAAAAAATATGCAAGGAATCTTTTTAAATGCTTTTGGAATACCTTATCAAAAGAGGTACTTGGACTTAAAGAGGAAACTAGAATTGTATTAGGAGCTGTACTTTTGTACGTACATCCTAGTTGCCCATCTAGAGTTAGATTCGAATCAAGTCAAATTAAAACTCATTTGAGTTCAAACTCAATTTGGTTTGTATATAGTAAAGCTCAAGTTCGAACTCGAGCTCGTAGAAGCTACACTCAAACTCAGTTCGAATTTTCTTCAGCTTGTTTCGAGCTTGAATTTTTAACTATTTCGTTATTAAAACGACATCGTTTTAATATCTATTAGTCGAAAACGATATCGTTTTCTATCAAAATTTTTAATTAAAAATTTGACGAATAGCTCGAGTTTGAACAAGTTTATATAGGGCTGATTCATTTCAAACCCGTTTGGACTGAGTTTAAACTCAAGCTCGAATAGACTCAATTCGAATCCAACCCTATGCCCATCCATCTAAATGAACGCGTAATAATCATAGAAAAAGTGAAAAAGGAGTATTCAAAAATTTACTTTTAAGAAAATCTATACTTAAGGTCAATCGAACAAACAATTTCAATATGGAAGTGAAGTATAAATAGTATTCAATAATTTATCAAATATATAATATAAATATAAGACATAAAGTAAAAAAGACAGAGAAAAGAAATGTTCAAGATTTAAAGTGGTTCGAAGTTTTCTCATCTAAAATAAATTTTTAGTTTTTTTAAATATTTTTATTAAATGATAATTTTACCTTTGATAATAACCACAAAAATTAACAGATGAGTGGATGTTTGAGTTTTTTAAAGTTAATAGGTAGAAACATGAGAAAACACTAATCTTTGGGTGGGAATAAGTCCTTTTGCTGATTATTAAATGTTAAACCTTATGGTGCATTTAGTTTGGGTAATATTTTAGTATAAATAATTATTGTGTTCAATTAAAAGTAATAAAATAATACAAAATTATTATTTTATTTTACTTAAATTTCTTTATGTATAATTATTATAAAATATTTTTTATATTACTTGTTATAATAATTAAAAGGGAAGATATTTTTATCCTAAAAAATTAATAAATAAATATAGAATTGTAATAAAATTAAGATTAAGATAATCATATTATCTCTTATATTATTTATTGTATTACTATTGATAATAAAATATTATCAGAATTTCTTATTACTTAATAAATCAAACAAAATAATATAAGTAACAGAAATATTATTATCAGAATAATATTTAAATCCCCCAATCAAACGCCTCATTATTGTATTTTTTTAATAAAACTATATATATAAACAATGGATATAATTTTGTATATAAATAATAACATATTATAAGATGATAGTCAAGCAACTTGGGAGTGATCAAGTTCCCAAAATGCTCCCTCTACCAATCAAGCTGTCTGAGCTAACAAGGCAAAGCCCACTGGCCATTTCTTCTGTCACAAGCAACTTAAGCCTAAGTTTGTATGGAGTTTAATTTATGATACTTGATATGGAATTATCAAAGAGTAGTATTATGTGTATAATTTTATACATAAAATAAAGTATTATCATATAATTAAATAGTTAAAAAATAAAGATAAACTACACCCAATCACATGGTAACAGATCATTTCTTGTGTATAAAGTTGTATATAAAAATTATGCGTATAATTTTATTGATTAAAAAATACGTTTGAAAATATTTTTAAAAGCTTTTGAAATGTCCTCTTAAAAGTGGTATTGAGGAAATTAGAATCGTACCAAGATTCTTAATTTTGTAAAGTATATGTTAATTATCCATCCAGATAAATTTATAAAGATATGAACAATCAAATGTACTTAAAACTTTACGAATAAATAGTTTTAGTTGATATAATATATAGTTCATTAACAACAGTGAGAGCAATGCAATAAAGTTTTCATGCTCCATCATGCTTAGTTTCTTTAAGAGTTATGAGTTTTATATAGGCTTACTTAATATTGATTTTATGTTTGTATACTAAGGTTACATGATTCAAATAGGGTCATAAGCTTTGGTTCAAAGATTTCATCTCATCGAATGGACCTATGACAAAATGTAATTTCAATTCAAGTGATGCAAGCAATGGGCAAGAGGATGCTCACAAGCATGGAAAGAAATCCTATAACCATTTAAGATCTCATGAGCTTTGGTTCAAAGATTTCATCTCATTGAAGGGACCTATGATAGAATGTAATTTCAATTCAAGTGATGCAAGCAATGGGTAAGATGATGCTCACAAGCATGGAAAGAAATCCTATAACCATTTAAGATCTCATGACATTTAAGATCCAATCAAAACTAGTCAAATTTAAGCCCGCATTGATGGACCATGACAAGAAGATTCAACGATTTAGTCTTTCTTAAAAGAAAATTGATGAGTGGATTAATGATTTCATCTATGATGTTATTAACAAGGGTCTTGATGATAATCATCATGTGATAAATAACCAAGAATCAATTTCAAATTGCAAAGGTAAATACAAGCTTTGAAAGAATTTCGACACATTGGGCTATCTATAAGAAGACGACAACGACATCATCAGTCATCATTTCATCTTCAATCATCACTGCACATATTAAAACTCTTAGACTTAAATAGTATAGTGGAAAAAGGGATTCGAAAAAGTTAAAAAATTCCTTTGGTATCTAAAATACTATTTTGATCCGATCAAGCTACTTGATGAAAATGAAAAGACGAATCATGCCACAATGTATCTACATGATCTTGCTCATGGTTGGTAGTGTCTGAAACATTCAAAGATAAAATGAGCTAATAAAAGAATGAGTTGAAGCAAACTCAATTACATAGGGATTATGTTGAAGAGTTCACCAAGCTCATGTTACAAATTGAAGAAACGAAGAGACGTTTGCATCAAAGAATACACCATCAAAAAGTCTTTTCCAGTTGTGCACATGTGCCCCTAAGTCACTGGCAATGGTTGTCCTTTTCCTTCTTCTAAGTTAAATAATGATGGAAATGGAAATTAATGGTCCAAGTCTCAAGTCCAAGACAAAAAAATACACATTAAACGACAAAGGGGGCCCTCCGTTTAGCTATGATCTAAGTATCAATCTAAAAAATAGTAATGAAAAAATGACATTTTAGATTTTACGTTTATTGTTATTTTATACACCCCTTATGGGCTGTTTATGCACATAAAATTTTAAAAAACTTAATAAAATATTCCTATTTTGACAAGTCTTGGTGTGTAGGAAAAAGGCTCCACTTTATATTTTTTTTTTCACAAAAAAAAATAAATAAACATAAGGTAACAATTCCAATTTTTCACAAAGATTTTGAATAATTGCCCCCATTTTAAGACTATTATGTTTTGCCTAGAGATGCCGAATAATCGGCCTTCAGCATAGGAAAATTATCCAATTTGTACTGTAGCAGATTGAATTAGACTTTGGACTTAGACACAAGGTTGGTAGGCAGGCCTGACCCGTTATTATTTTTATAATTATTAAATAATTATAATATAAAAAATTATTTTTTATTAAAATTAATAAACGACATGTTACTATAAAGTCTAACCCAACCTATAATTATTGGGTTTGCCCTAACCCTATATATATTGGATCAGATTATGAGTCTCATACTTTCAATAGTCCAATCAGACCTATAAGATCTTATGAGCTGTGCTAGAGCCAGTCTAGCCCAACCCAACTCATTGTCATCTCTACTTTTGCCTTTTACCCAACAAATCCTACTGATTTATGTATTAGTTATTTTTAAATGGTTACAATTGTTCTTTTAATTATGTTTTTGACTTCCTGGGAAAACTAAAGAAAGTTTTTCTTTTTTTACCATTTTAACTTGGTGTTTTAGAAAAATAAAATAAAATAATTAAGTTTAAATAATAAAATTATGTATATCTAATTTTAAATATTTAATTAGGATTTAGGTAATATATCATTAATAATTAAATAATTTAAAATTAAAGATAAAATAATATTTAATCATACGATGACATATATATGAATACTCAAATGAGAGTCCATATAACATTTCTCTAGTTTGAAAAATCAAAGACCCTCTATTTGTACCTTGATTCGTAGCTAACTAATTTGAAATTTGAAGTAATTATTTGAGTGTTTGATGGGTTTGTGCAAACTTAGAATGGCTGACTTTGCTAGATGTCAATTGATATTGAAAAATAATATAAATTAAAGAAATATCAATTTAATTTACTAATTTGAAAAATAATTAAAAAAATAAACATGATAGATTTGGCCAGAAGACTATTTCCCGCTTCAGATTTATTAAGATGACAAATTCCCATTTATAAGTTTTAAAAAATTAAATTATTATTCGTTATTTATTTTTATTGGTAAATTTCATTTAATGAAAAGGTAAAAAATTTATTTTATATAGATTTTTTATTTTATTTTTTTCACTTGTTCTTTCTACTTTCACTTTTCATCCTTAAGTAATAAATTTTCAATCTGGTAAGGATATATTGATAATTTAAGATAATTTTGTAATTTTTATAAAAATTTAAAAACAAAATTTATAAGCGGATTCAAATTGAACTAAGTTAGCTCAAGTTCAGTTCAACTTACGAAAGTCGAACTTAAACCTAAATTCAAGCTCGACAAATTTTAATAGAGCTAAGCTTAATATAATTATATAATTAGCTAAACTCAAATTTAACTCGGTTAAATTTGATATTATAGCCTTCTTATAAGTACATTTTTAACTTATTAATGATTAAATTTTAAAAATTATGTTTTCTTGTAGTATTAAGAGAAATAAAAGAATTAAGTTTATTTATAACATATGGATTAAATTCTTAAAATTAACCTTAATTAAATTAAGGCTTAATGCTTGAATGTAGATAAAGAAATGATTGAAGTGCATATTTTTTAATATAAAAAAATATGATTTATATATTTAATAAAAAAACAATTTTTCAAATCATTCCTTGGAAGAGAAAATATAATCCACTCCTAAAATATATTATATGGACAGAAATTACTTTTTTTTCTTCTATTTTATGGATGAAAATATAATTAGAGTAAGAGATATTAATTAAAATAGGCAGCCGTTTTCCCGCTTAAACCTTTTTTGACAGCAATTAATATGTTTTACCTTTTTAAGCAAATTGAATTTTTTATTCCAAAAATACTCTCGTTTAATTTCTCAACGTTTACCGTAGTATTTCGTCGATTAATTACTTACGTTTAACTATACGCATTAAGATTAATTTATCTGTAATGAATAAAATCTATAGATTGAAAAACAAATATACTACAGATTGAAAATGTTAATCTACGAATAAAATTGAAAAACATATTAAAAATCTATATATTGAATAAAATTTATGAATAAAATCTACAAATTTTATAAAATTTATTTTATAAAATCTATAAATTTATAAAATAATTAAATTTAAAATTGATTGATATATATGAAAAATAATGGATATATCGAAAACAGTACGTTTTTCTCAAAAGGGGTACAGGAAAGTGTTAAGGGGTGCGGGAAGGGAATGAAAATACAAACGAGTGTGTGAAAATACAAATGGGTGCGTGAAAATGTAAAGAGGTGCGTGAAAATACAAAACAAGTGCGTAAAAATATAAACGGGTGCGTGAAAATGTGAAAGGGTGCGTAAAAATACAAACGGGTGCGTGAAAATGTGAAGAGGTGCATGAAAATGTGAAGAGGTGCGTGAAAATACAAACGAGTGCATAAAAATGTGAAGGGGTGTGGGAATTAACTAAAGGGTACGGGTGCGTGAATTTACTAAAGGGTGCGGGTGCGTGAAAAGGTGCAAGAATTGGTGTAGGTGCGTGAAGGGGTGCGGAAATGTACTAAAGGATGCGGGAATAGGTGCGGGTGCGTGAAGGGTGTGGGAATTTACTAAAGGGTGCGGGAAATTGCACCCCTCCACGCACCCCTTTATATAATATAAAGGGGTGCGGGAAATTGCATTTCCCGTACCCTGCACGCACCCCTTTATATATAAAGGGGTGCAGTAAATGTATATATATTATTAATATAATATATATTTTTTATATTTCATGCACCTGCACTCATATTCGCACCTCTTCACACACCCGTACCCTTTCACGCACTTGCACCCCTTCCCGCACCCTTTCAGAAATTATCACACTCTTCCACGCACTCTTTCAACAATTGCCGAAAAAGTGCGGCAATGCTAAAAGGGTGCGACAAGCATTGCGGATGCGTAGAAGGGTGTGACAATTGCTGAAAGGGTACGTGAAAGGTGTGACAATTGCTGAAAAGGTGCGACAAGCGTTACAGGTGCGTGGAAGAGTGCGGTAATTGCTGAAAGGGTGCGACAATTGCTGAAAGAGTGCGTGGAAGAGTGCGGCAATCTCTGAAAGGGTGCGGGAATTGAATAAAGGGTACAGGAAGGGGTGCGAGTGCGTGAAAGGGTGCAGGTGTGTGAAGAGGTGCGGGAATGGGTGCAAGTGCATGGAATATAAAAAATATATATTATAATAATAATATATATATATAATATATTATATATATATATATATATATTATATATATAATATATATATACATTTATTGCACCCCTTTATATATAAAGGGGTGTGTGGAGGGGTGCAATTTCCCGCACCCTTCACGCACCCGCACCTATTCCCGCAACTTTTAGTAAATTCCCGCACCCCTTCACGCACCTGCACGAATTCCCGCACCCTTTCATGCACCCGCACCCATTCTCGCACCCTTTAGTAAATTCACGCACCCGTACCCTTTAGTCAATTTCCGCACCCTTCACATTTTCACGTATCCGTTTGTATTTTTACGCACCTCTTCACATTTTTACGCACCCGTTTGTATTTTCACGCACCCTTCCACATTTTCAAGCACCCGTTTGTATTTTTACGTACCCTTTCACATTTTCACACACCGTTTATATTTTTACGCATTTGTTTTGTATTTTTACGCACCCGTTTGTATTTTCACGCACCTCTTTATATTTTCACGCACCCATTTGTATTTTCATATACCCGTTTGTATTTCATTCCCTTCCCGCACCCCTTAACACTTTCCTGCACCCCTTTTGAGAATATGCACCGTTTTGAGAAAAACATACCGTTTTCGATATATCCATTATTTTCCATATATATCAATCAATTTTAAATTTAATTATTTTATAAATTTATAGATTTTATTCATAAATTTTATTCAATCTATAGATTTTCAATGTGTTTTTCAATTTTATTTGTAGATTAACATTTTCAATCTGTAGATTGTATTCAATCTGTAGTATATCTGTTTTTCAATCTATAAATTTTATTCATTATAGATAAATTAATCTTAATGTGTATAGTTAAGGTTGAGAAAAATAGGCAATTAATCGATGTGAAAGATAGATTTTATAAAATAAATTCTACGTGAAAGGTAAACAATTAATTTACGAAATACTATGGTAAAGTTGACAAATTAAACGAGGGGTATTTTTAGAATAAAAAAATAATTTGTTTAAAAAAATAAAATATCAAATTTATTACCGAAAAGTGTTTAAGCAGAGAAACAACTGCATATTTTAATTAATATCCTTTAGAGCAACTTTGGATGAAAAAATTATCATTCAAGCACATCAAAATGTCTTTTCCTGTCTGTCGCATGTCACATGTCACAAGTTACTATCAATGAAGTCACTAACCCATATTTAATAATAAAAAATTTATGCGTTTTTATTTTAAGGCTAAAGGTTTATTTGCCACTAAAATTTAGATGCATTTTCAATATCATATTTGTAAGGTATAAAAAGCTAAAAGTTTTATCTATTTATTTAAAATCTCAATTAAAGTTAAGTATAAAATTATTATTTAACTAAAAAATTTTAAAAATTAAAATTTTATTACCTTTACCTTTCTCATTTTGAAAATTTCATAATTCCTTTTATCAAAAATTTGAAAAATTAATATTTTTCCTCTAAAGTTTACAAATCATTGTCTAAGATAGTGAAGTTTATCATCTCCAATCGCGTTGACTCTCCCTCTCAACTTATCTCTCCCTATTGATCAAATTTTAAGCACCAGAGAGCTTGATTTTCTCTGACAAAGACAAAATCGTTATTGTTAGAGTGTCTTCATCTTATACAAAGACGATTTCATCTTCATCCGAGATGAAGACAACCATTGTCTTTATCTGAGACCTCCAACATTGTTTTCATCTCAGATAAAGACGATTTTGTCTTCTTCCAAAATGAAGACACTCTAACAAAGACGATTTTGTCTTTGTTAGAGAAAATCACGTTCTCCAATGGTTGAAATTTGATCGATAGAGAGAGATAAACCAAAAAAGAGAGTCAACGCAGTCGAAGTCAACTATCTCCGATGATAGTTTGCAAACTCTAGGAGAAAAAAATTTATTTTTCAAACTTTAGGCGAAAGAATTGTAAGATTTTCAAACTAAGAAGACAAAAAATAAAACTTAGTTTTTAAAATTTTTTATTAAATGATGGTTTTATCTCTAACTCTAACTAAAATTTAAATGGATGAGTGAGACTTTTGATTTTTTAAATCTCACGAGTGTGACTTTAAAAACATATCTAAACTTGGATAAAAAATAGTTTTTTGGTCTTATTTTTAAATATATAAATATGTATGTATTTTATATTATCTAATTAAATATTTTTAAATTAAAATAATATTTAATTATAAAATAATATTATATATATTTAAAATTAGAAAAAAAATAGTATTACTGATTTAATCATATACATCTAGTCTCTAAAAACCCTCCAATTAGCTATTATCTATCAATTTAAAAAATAATAACGAAAAAATTAACATTTTAGATTTTGAGTTTATTTTATGTACCTCTTATGGTACACCTCAGAGACAGTAGAGTCAAATGCGGATCGGATTGATCTGAATGTGGATAAAAAATTGGTCAAAATTTTATACTAATTTTGCAGATATAGGTCGTTTCGTGGGTTAATTGTTAATATTAATTTCTTAATATTTTTTATTATTTTAATATATTTATTTTATAATTTTTAATATTTTTCTTTTCAAATATTTAAATATGTTATAAAAGAATGAAAATTTACCCTAAATTATAAAAATATTTCTTTTAAATTCAAAAAATTTCAGTATTGAATACGAAATAAATATTTATAACAAAAAGTTTAGTGTTCATATTCTTTCAGTTATTTTTAAGACAACAAATTCTTTAATTTTATAGTAGATTTGAGTTTATTTCATGTTAAGAGAAGAAAAAATATGTAAAATTTATATTAATTGTATTGTAAATTTGATGTTAAAGAGGAAGAAGATAATGAATTAAAAAGAAATAACGAATATCCTATGAGTAGGGCTAGATTCGAGCCGAGCTTGGTTTACATATAGCTAAGCTTGAGTTCGAGTTCGAGTTCGAGTTCGAGCTAGTGAAAGCTAGGCTGAAACTCGGTTCGAATCATTTTTTGTTATTAAAATAGCGTAGTTTTAATAGATATTGGTCAAAACGACGTCGTTTTATATCAAAATTTTTAATTGAAAATTTTACTGAGTAGCTTGAGCTCAATCAAACTCGTATAGGACTGGCTCGTTTCAGACTCATTCGAATCGAGTTTAAACTCAAATTTGAACAAACTTGGTTTGAATTCAACCGTACCTATGGGTATCTACAGACATTCTCAACCTAAGTGCAAAAATTTATTATCCATAGGTATGGATTCAAAAATAAAAAACTCATATATATTTTTAAGCGAATTATCTTTGAATCTAATGGATAACTCATCCATTTTTTGGGGTCTCCCTTATGGGTTGTTTATGCAAATAAAATTTTTAAAAAACTTATTAAAATCTTCCTATTTTGAGGAGTCTTGGTATGTATTCATATTAAATAATTCCAAAAGAGGTGTGTGGGAAAAAGGCTCCACTACAAATTGTTTCAATTTTTTTTTTTTTGCAGAAAAAACAAACACAAGATAACACATCCAGATTTTCACTAAGATTTTGAATAATTATCTCAAAATTAAGTTGATAATTTTTTGCCTTTTAAGTCAGTAAATCCTAGAGATTTATGTATAGATTGTTTTATAATGGTCACAATTATTATTTTAATTATGTTTTTTAGTTGCCTCAGTTGTGAAACTACAGAAAATTTTTTTTTTTTAGCAAAATGAAATAAAATGATTTAGTTGGATTAATAAAATTATGTATACTTAATTTTGAGTATTAAATTAGATATCTAAATAATATATTATTATGTAATTAATTATTTTAAAATTAATAATAAAATAATATTTAATTATATAATAATATATTATTTTAATATCTAATTAAATATTTAAATTATTCAAAACATAATTCTAGTTTGATAAACTAAAACCCTCAACTTTTTCTTTCATCTATACCTAACTCATTTGAAAATTTACTAAGTATTCGAGGGTTTGATGGGTTTGTGCCAACCTAGAATTGACCAGTTGTGACATGACTTGTTGTACATTAAAAAAAAAAAAGGCCAAAAGAGTTGTTCTCACCTAAGGTGTAGTGAATTTCAAATTCCCACCCACCAACTTTTAAAAACCCAAACACCCACCCATAATCAAATTTCCATTAAAAAATTCAATTAATATTAGGGATAAAATCGTCATTTAATAAAAAAATTAAAGTTTTTTCATTTATCTCTCTCATATTTAAAAACTTACATTTTTTCCCCAATCCAAGGTCTCTTTCCTCGACCATCGGTCGTCTTCTCTTCCCTTCTTATCTCTCTTTCGATCTCTCTCTATAGCCTCTCCGACTGTCTTCAATCGAAGACAAAGATAAAATCATCTTCGTCGGGACCGAAGGAGAGATAAAAGGGAAAAGGAGGACGACCGACGACAGGAGAAGGAGAAATCGATGTTGAAAGAAGAGGAACAAACCCTAGGGGATTTTGTCACTTTTCAAACCTTGGGTTGGGGGAAAATATAAGTTTTTAAATACGAGGGAGATAAATGTGATAAAACTTTATTTTTTGCTTAATAATGATTTTACCCCTAACATTAATTGAAATTTAACATGAAAATTTGAATGTGGGTGGGTGTTTGGGTTTTTGAAAGTTGGTGGGTGGGATTAGGAATTCACTATACCTTGGGTGGGAATAGGTCTTTTGGCCAAAAAAACAGTCAAATTGAATAATTTTGGCCATATTCGTGTCAACCCAATTTCTGATCAGGTCAAGTTGAGGAAGAAACATGAATTTAATGAGCCTGATATAGAAGGAGCAGCAGGACAATTTGGGTACTGCTTCTTCGTTCATCTTCTTGTGTTATGATCTAACATTCAAAAGTCACCCACAAGAACCATCTTTGTGAAGAAGTTTGCCTCTTATCCCTTTCCCTCTATTTTCAACAGGTCATATCTTGTCAACCTTTTTATAAAACGCATCATTCTCAAATTGAATGTTTTTGATACAGTCGTATTTGGATTATATGTTTTCCAATTTGTACAGTATAAGATATAAACATAACTTATTTATACAAACCACACGTTCAAACCAAAAAATTAAGATTAATGTTATATGTATATATTTTTTTATATAAATTAAATATATAAATAATATATTATTATGTGATTAAAAATTATTTTACCTTTAATTTAAAATATTAAATAATATAATAATACATTATTTATATACTAAAATATATATATTTACTCTTTCTGGAATTCTTATAACCAGAGTAATTTTAGGGGAAGTTCTAGCTACTGTTGTTATTTTGAGAAAATATGATTGTAAATAAAATTTTAATTATTTTATTAATTAATTACTTTCCCATTAATTACTCTGGTTATAAGAATTCCAGAAAGAGTAAATTACGTTTCCCACCCAAAGTTATATATATATATATATATATATATATATAGTTTTATTAAACAATTAATGGGGAAGTAATTAATTAATAAAATAATTAAAATTTTATTTACAATTATATTTTCTCAAAATAACAACACTAGTTAAACTACCCCAAAAATTACTCTGGTTATAAGAATTCCAGAAAGAGTAAATCACCGTTTCCCACCCAAAGTTTGGTTCAAAACATTTTCCATCCTTTATTGACAAAAATTATATTTTTTCACACAAAATTAATCTTTGTTAACTCAAAATCTAAGAAAAAAAGGTAATAAAATATTATCCAAACTAAACGTATAGTTATACAAATATAATTCACTCTTAACAAATCTCATATGGGTGAAAATTATTTTTTATGCTCTAATTTTTTTTTTTGGATGAAAAATGATTACAGCAACTTTGGTTGTAAAAATACCATTCAGCCCCCATCAAAAAAGTGTTTTCCAATTGTTCACATGGCCCCCTAAGTAAGTCACTATTAATGGAGGTCCTTTTTCTTCTCCTAAGTTAAATATTGATGCCGTGTCCAGACCACCACGTTGTTTTCCATGGTTGCAGTATTTAATAATGGAAAAGGAAATTAATGGTGCAAGTCTCAAGCCACCCCAAAACCATACACATTAAGTCACAAGGGCCCCTCCGACTAGCTATTATTAAATATCGATTTAAAAAATATTAATGAAAAAATAACATTTTAGATTTGCTCAAAAGACTAACTTTAACCGAATTTTACTAAATGAGTAGTGTTATATACATAAATAATGATAAATAATCATATAATAAAATAGTTTTAAATTAGATATAAAACAACATTAAATCATATAATGATATATTATTTTTTATATATAAAGTTGTATATATTATTTATGTGCATAGTTTTATTGTTATTAAACTAACAAATTCTAATCTTTTGAGTTACAAAAAATAAGATTATCATTCTTCGTTCATTTTCATTGGTGAATTTCGTTAAATGAAAGAGTAAGAAGATCATTTTTGCATAGATTTTTTTATTCAATAAAACTATGTGTAAATATTTTGAGTAGACAAAATTAGTATATATATGATATATTATCATGTGATTTAATAATTTTAAATTGAGAATAAAATAACACGTAATCAGTTGTGAAAACTAAATAAAGATTTTTTTTTTTCTATTTCAACTTAGTGTGTTTAGTAGAAGTGGCAAAACAAGCAGGCACCCTTGGGAAATCCGTCTAAATATGGGTATGAGTTTTAAACTTTTGGATCTACCCCCACGAGTAATGAATTTTTGCAGTTGGGCTAAGTATGTCTGCGGGCACCTCGAGGTCACCTTTTTTTTTATTTATTTTCTTTTTCCATTTTAACATCAAACTTATAACACACCAAATACAAATTTCATATATTTTCCCTTCTCTTGATATGAAATAAATTCAAATCCATTCTAAATTGAAAAAAATTGTTGTATTTAAAACAAATTTAAAAAATATGAACATTAAGCACTTTATTATAAATATTCATTTCATATTTAATGTTAAAATTCTTCAAATTTATAAAAACATTCGTATAATTTGAGGTAAATTTTTGTTTCTCCACAAAATATTTATATACTTGAAAAGAAAACTATTGAAAATTAAGAAAATAATACATTAAAATAATTTTAAAAAAAGATAAATAGTGAGAAATTAATTTTAATGGGTACCCTGTAGGTCAACTCGTACCTGTCGAGCAGGTTATGAGTTTTAAAAATTATTATCCGTATAACTCGATCCGTACCCATTTTTCCCGTATTTGCATCGACCCGACCCACACCCATCATAGCCCACTTGTTTACTAGGTCTAGTGTTTACTAAAATGAAATTAAATGATTTTATTTGAACAATATAACTATATACACCCAATTTTTAGTATTCAATTATACATCTAAATAGTGTGTCATTATGTGATTAGTTACGTAATTAAGGATAAAGTATCAGACAATCAAATAATTTGAGTGTTTGACAAGCTTGTGCAAACCTAGATTTTGATATTTTGAGGAGTGCAAGTGATAAATTTTTAATCTAGTAATGATATATTAGTAATATGAGATAATTTTGTAATTTCTATAAATGGGCAAAAGCAATGTTAAGGGTAGATTTGAATTGAATCGAGTTCAAGCTTGAGTTAGTTTTAGTTCGATTAAGCGCATGGGAATCAAGCTCAACCCTAGGTTTAAGCATGACAAGCATTTATAAAGTTAGGTTGAAGCTCGATAAAATTAGTCAAACTCACACTCAGCTCAACTAAGCTTGATATTTATAAATTATTATCTTATTAATGAATGATTTTAAAAAATTATATTTTCCTCTAAAAAAGAAACATAAAAAAGTTGTAGCATTAAGAGAAATAAGAGTAATTTATAATATATGAGTTGAATTTTTAAAATTAATTTTATTTATGTAGAACAATTGAACGCTTAAATTTGATTAAATTTGATACTTAAGTTTTTATTTATATTTAGTGAAAAATTATTAGAATATATATTTTTCAATATAAAATATCATTTATATATTTGATGAATGGAAAAATGTTTTTGGATCATGTATTGGGTAAGACAATATAATTCACTCTTAATAAATATCACGTGGGTGAAATTTTTTTTTTCTTCTGCAATTCATGGATGAAAACATACTAAAGCACGTTTGGTTGAAAAAAACATCATTCATCCCCCATCAAAAAGTCTTTCTCTGTTGGTCACATGTCCCTATGTCACCATCAATGAAGTCAACATTCATGGACGTTCTTTGTTAATATTAGAGGTAGGTTTGAGTCGAGCTTACGCATAAATTGAGTTTAAATTTAGTTTAATTCGAATAAAATTAAGTTTAAATTTGAGTTTAAATTAGTTGAGCTTTCTTTAAATAAACTCGAACTCAAACTTGAATTAAGTTTTTAATTAACTTGTTATTAAAATAATATTATTTTAATATATATTAATCAAAATAATATTGTTTTATATCAAAATTTTTAACTCATGAGTTTGACGAGTATTCGAACTTGAAAACATTGGACTTTTAAATTTAAACTCAAACTTATTTTAGACTCATTCGAATCAAATTTAAACTTAAATAAATTTAATTCGAATCCAACCGTAGTTAATATTTCAAACCACTATATTGTCCTCCGAGGTTGCACTATTTAATAATACATGCTAAGTTACTAAAGGGCCCTCGAATTAGCTATTATCTAAATATAAATTTAAAAAATAATAATGAAAAAATTAACATTTTAGATTTTGAGTTTATTTTTTACACCCTTTATGGGTTGTTTATGCATATGAAATTTTAAAAAACTTATTAAAATCTTCCTATTTTGAAAAGCCTTAGTATTTTTTTATGAATAATATTATGCGTACTCATTTTAAATATATAATATATTTATATTCTTATATGTGTCATTAAATGATTGGGTGTTACTTTATTTTTAATTCGAAATCACTCAATCATATGATAATATATGTAACTGTATATACATTTATATATGCAATATGAGTACATATAGTTTTATTGATATTTTCATATTGAATAACTCAGAAAGAGGTATGTGGGAAAAACACATCACTTCCCTTTGTTTTTTTTTTAAAAACAAAAATAAGATAACAAATCCAAATTTTTTAATGAGATAAGAGTATGTATCATTCGATTCAAACCGTAAAACCTGGCTAAATTACTTAAAAATTATGGTTTAGTTTGGTTTAATTTGTAAAATGATTTGTTCTAGATTGATAAATTTTTTAAAAACAGTTTTCAATTTGAATTATAGTTTAAACGATTTTCAAATAGAATAAAATTATAAATCGTATTTTTTTTATATATATATATATATATATATATATATATATATATATATATATATAATTATATTAGACAAAAATTTTCAATAAACAATTAGATGTATAATTTTTTTCATATTTATTTTATCATTTTTTTACATGTATATTGTATATATATTTTATATTTATTTTACATGTTTATAGTATGTTCTAGAAAACGATTATTCAATTAATTTTATTAAATAATATATATTTAAAAATAAATGATTTTAATAGTTTCAAATTGTAATTCAAATTAGATCAAACTGTATTTTTTAGTTTGATTTGGTTTCATTTGAAACCTAAAATTGTTTGATTTAGTTTAAAAAATTTTCAAGCCGTTTTTCCAATTTGGTTTGAAATAACTCTTAAATTACATCAAACCGAACTGTACACACCCATACCTTGAGATATTGAATGATTATCCCAAATATAAGTTGATTATGTTTTTGCCTTTTACTCAATAAATCCTAGAGATTTATATAGAGATGTCAAAGGATTTGACCCGAGCTAAAGGGTGTTTAGCTCGATTTGGCTTAAATCAATAGTTGGAATTAGTGGCTTGATTTGGGTCGAATCAGCTTGAATTCAGTAGTTGAAATTGGTAGTTTGAATTCATGATTCGATTTAGCTTGAATAAGAAGTTTTGAATATTATTTAGATAAAATGAAGTCATTTTATTAATAAATTATGAATTCGAACTGTAAATTCAAACCATTAATTTGAGTCAAATTGAATTATTAATTCGAATAATAAAATTAAGCTAAACTTAAATAGAATCTAATTGAATTATTTTTTATCTAAATTAAATTTGAGTCAGAGTTAATTTTAATTTGATAAATTTAAAATAAATACGAACAAAATTATCTTTTATTCAAAATTTGAGTCAGAAAGATGCCGAAATCCAACCCAATTCGTGGCCAACAAATTTGAAAGTCAATGTAAATTATTTGAGGGTTTTATACATTTTCGTGCAATCTTAGAATTGACAAGTTCTGACATGACTTATTAATTTGACACGGTAAGATTAAAAAAAAAAAAGAGAAGGAATTTAGAATTAATAATTTTGGTGCGAATATAAAACAGGTCATATTTGTATCAGCCATTGATTGAACAGGATTGGCAGGTTCACGAGGCAACATGAATTCAAAGAACCTGATCATCAGAAGAAGCAGGACAATTTGGGCTCTGCTCCTTCTTCATCTTCTTGTACCATGAAGCCTTTCTTTTTGAAGGATCAAAATTCATTTGTCACCGACAAGAATCATCTTTGCAAATGGTTTACAAAAGAAGTTGGTCTTTTCTTCCTTTCTCTCTATTTTGTCAGGTTCTTGGACCATTGATTTTTCTCACGGCTTGCTAATTTTTCCCTTGCAAGTGACTTCCTTTTTCATACGGCACGTCATAATGAGACCTGTTGCATCGTGTCAACTTTTCTATAACATAAATCATGCTCAAATTGAATTTTTTTATAGTTATATTTGTGTTAAATATTTTTTATTTCGTAAAATATTATGATACGAACACAACTCATTTACATAACTAATCAATTAAATAATAAAAATTTTATTTATTATCATATTTTTTGTCAACAAAATAAAACTAATTAGAATTACCCTTTAAAATTACTCTTACAAGAATTCTAAAAGAGTAAATTTAATTTCCACCCAAAAGTTTGGCTCAAGACACTTTTCTATCATTTGGTAACATTAATTATATTTTTTAATCTAAAATCAATTTTCGTTAATAAAAAATTAAAGAAAAAAAAAAGATATAGTCATTAATTTAATTTTTAAAATTAAAAAAAACCCATTTTCCTTTTTTAAATTTCTTTCTTCGTCTTCACCATGTTCATGCCCGATCGGTAATGCCACTTCTTGTCGCGACCTCTCCTCCTTCGTTCAACGGTGCTGTGACCAAAACCCGTTACCCATCTCAACCCACTGTCTCCCTTCAACAACTTCCATGTATATCGCCATCAATCACAAACCACAGTCTGTATTTTGCTTACGTCCGTTTTTATTTTGTCACCCTCATCTCTCATCACTGTCATTGGCTTCCCATCCCTTCCAATTACAGGCCAAGGTCAAGCCACTACGTCACCATCCTTCACGTCTACGTTGCCCTCATATACCTTCATCAAAGGCAGGCACAAAGTAATTAACACAAATAATTATACTCTTTTTTTTATGTATTATTCTTTTTTTTATTGTAAATATTTTATTTTGTTTCCAAAATTTAAAGATGTGCATAGTTTAGTTCGGAGAGATCTAGGATTTTTTTTTAAAAATCAAATTAAAAAAAATAATTTAAAAAATGTATAATCTAAACCAAACCGAAGGAATACAGTTTAGTTTGGTTTGGATTACGATTTGAACAAATTAAAATTATTTACTTTTAAATATAATTATTTAATAAAATTAATTGAATTATAAATTTCTAAAACATAATATAAATATGTAAAAAAAAAAATATGAAATATATATATATATATATACACACACAATATACATGTAAAGAAGGCAACAAAATAAATATAAAAAAATAAGTTCTAGACCTAATTATTTATTAAAATTTTTTATAAAATATAATTATATATATGTATTAAAAAACTACTGTTTAAGGTTTGGTTTGATTTGAAAACTACCCAAACTGAAAAAAAAAAAACCGTTTGGTAAATTTTCAAATCAAACAAAATCAATTTACAAACCAAACTATAAAATTTTAAGTGAGTTGATTCAATTTTATAATTTGAAATAAATTATACATATTCCTATCAAAATTGGTGGATACAATTAGTTTGATTTGTTTTTCATTAATGTGGTTGTGGGATCGTGCTCACAAATTTTTGTGGGATCGTGCGAGGGTAATAAGACAACATGCCCTTGTCAGCTAGGAGTAATATCATAAATTCAAAATGTAATAATAAGAGAAAATATAATAATTATAATTTCTTAACTAAGTATGGTAGACCTTTTTCGTTAACAAAGCTTATTTTGGATATACATTTGGGTAGGTATGAATCAAATTAAATTTAAATATTTTTTAATTTGAGTTCGATTTGAATAAAAAATAACTTGATTCAAATTTATCAAGCCAACATTATAGGTAATTCAAATTTGATTCGAATAAAAATGATTCGATTCGAATTTAACTTAAATTATAATTTAAATCTATAACTCAAATATATAGTTCAAATTCACAGTTCAAATTTATGATTCATTGATAAGATGATATTGTTTAATAATTACTTAAAATAATTTAAATCAAATCACAAGTTAAATTCGAATCAAATCAAACTATCTACTTAGTTTGTAAGTTAACCTAAGTCGATCTATTTTTAACTCAGTTTTAAAATAAACTAAATCTTTTAACTCAAATTTGAATCAAATTTAAAATAAATAAATTCAAATTGAACTGAATTTAACTGTCTCGATGTTTTAGTATGTTAACTTAGTTTAGATTCAACACTAGTTTGCACTACCAAGGGATGGAAAATCTATTCGGTCAAACCTTAGGTGGGACATTGTTATTCACTATTTCACTCTTCCCCAAAAAAAAAAAAAAAAAAAAAACAGAGTTGTCTATCTGTATCAGAAGATTATTAATGGATAGGTAACTTTTTAACTTAAAGATAGAACCAAGAGTCAACAATATTGGTCAACGCAGCAACAGTTGTTCAACCTTCAAAGCCAGCCACCATTGTAATAATACTACCTTTACATCCTTCAATCCCTCACGTTTCACATCCAGAACCAATTCCAAACCATGTCTCCTTTCTTCCTCTTCTTCTTCCTCCTCTCAAATTTCCCCCCACCTTCATTCTCCCAAAACCTCTCTTCCTTCTCCTCCTCCGACTCCACATGGACCCCCACCCAAAACAAACAACTCCTCTCCCCCAACTCCCTCTTCGCCGCCGGCTTCCAGCCTGACCCCACTTTCCCAAACCGTTTCACTTTCTCAATTTGGTACCTCAATATCTCCCAAACCACCGTCGTCTGGTCCGCCAACGATCCCAACCACCCTCTCAGCTCAACCGCCTCTCTTCTCATCTCCGCTACCGGTCAACTCCGGCTGGTGAACGACTCCACCTCCGGCTCCAATTTGTGGCCTGGAACACCATCTTCTAACACAAACGCTTCAAAACTCGTATTACAAGATAACGGGAATCTTGTATATGATAAATGGGAGAGTTTTGATTTTCCTACTGACACAATCTTGCCGAATCAGACAATTACTGCAGACACGAAGTTGGTCTCCAGAAATGGGAAATTTAGCTTCTTGAATGCGTCGGTGCTGGTATTTCTCTCTTTAAATGACAGTTACTGGAGTTCGGATTATGCGATTCAAGTGCTTGACGAAGAAGGGAAGCTGGAGAAGGTGAATCAAGCAACAGCTTTTTCAGCAGATTTCGGCGAGACCAGGTTAAGAAGATTAAAACTTGACGACGATGGGAATCTCAGAATTTACAGTTTTGATCAGAGTCAATGGACAACGGTCTGGCAAGCCGTTCAAGAATTCTGTACAATTCATGGCGTTTGTGGAGAAAACGCTATATGCCTAAACGACGCCGCCGCAGGCTCGGATAATTTCTCATGTGTTTGCCCGCCGGGGTTCAAGAACAGCTCCAGCCAATCCTGTGAAAGGAAAATTCAGCTCGAAAACCCCGGAAACACCAAGTTCTTACCGCTTGATTATGTTAATTTCTCCGGTGGCTCCAATCAAACAAGTCTGAAGATTGCTAATTTTTCTCTCTGTGAATCAACTTGCAGGCAGAACCCGAAATGTCTTGGATTCGGATTCAAGTACGACGGAAAAGGCTATTGCGTTATTCAGGACAAATTGTTAAACGGGTACTGGTCACCGGGAACAGAAATGACATTTTTTTTGCGGGTGGACAAGTCGGAATCGGAGGTTTCAAACTTCACCGGAATGACCAGCTTATTGGAAACGACATGTCCGGTGAAGATTACCCTCCCTCCACCGCCGAAAGATTCCAATTCCACCACCAGGAATATCATAATTGTGTGCACACTTTTTGCGGCGGAGCTGATTTCTGGGGCGTTGTTCTTCTGGGCTTTTTTGAAGAGGTATATCAAATATAGAGACATGGCTCGCACTCTTGGGCTTGAATTGTTGCCAGCGGGTGGGCCGAAGCGGTTTACCTATGCGGAGCTCAACGCAGCCACTAATGGATTCTCAAATCTCATCGGAAAAGGTGGGTTTGGTGATGTTTATAAAGGGCAACTGCCGGATCATCGGGTTGTTGCCGTGAAGCGTTTGAGTCATGTCACTGGTGGCGATGCTCAGTTTTGGGCCGAGGTTACAATTATTGCCCGTATGCACCACCTGAATTTGGTTAGGTTATGGGGCTTCTGTGCTGAGAAAGGCCAAAGAATACTGGTCTACGAATATGTTCCGAACGGATCTCTAGATAAATATCTCTTTCGGGTGGGTCAAATCGAGTCTTCTAAACCTGGAATGGAATTGGATCCGAGTGTTGATGATCAAGAAAAGCCTATTCTTGATTGGAATATCCGATATCGAATTGCACTTGGGGTGGCAAGAGCAATTGCATATTTACATGAAGAATGTTTGGAGTGGGTTTTACATTGCGATATCAAACCTGAAAACATACTTCTTGGGGATGACTTCTGCCCAAAAATTTCTGATTTCGGATTAGCCAAATTGAGAAAAAAAGAGCATATGGTAAGTATGTCTAGAATTCGAGGGACTCGCGGATACATGGCACCTGAATGGGTAAAATCAGATCCGATTACCCCAAAAGCAGATGTTTATAGTTTCGGAATGGTGTTATTAGAAATTGTAAGTGGGACGAGGAACTATGAGATGAGAGGGTCCAAGATAAATAGTGAAGAGTGGTATTTTCCTATGTGGGCTTTTGAAAAGGTGTTTAAGGAGATGAAAGTGGAGGATATTTTAGACCGTCACATAAAGAATTCTTATGATTGTCGGATGCATTTTGATATGGTGGATCGAATGGTGAAGACAGCGATGTGGTGCCTTCAAGATCGGCCGGAGAATAGACCATCAATGGGAAAAGCTGCCAAGATGTTAGAAGGAACTGTGGAGATTATGGAACCGAAAAAGCCCACCATCTTTTTCTTAGAAGAAGAGTAGATAAATCTACTTTAATTAGCTTTATAATGTAATGAAGGTATGTTTACTAGGTATTTTCAATCTAATGTTTCATTTTTATAATAAGAATCGAGTTTTGACTTATTCAAGGACTCGAATATGTTCTTTCTTATTCTGATTAAAATACTATTTAAATAAACTTTAAAATAATATTTTAAACAAACTTTTTTAGTAAGGATTAAATATTGTTCTGTTAATCATCTGTGACAGATAATATGAGAAATAATCTGATTATTACTTCTATTTTAGATATTAAAATATTAGTAAAGAAATCTTAATTTTATCATAACTATATACTTATATAATATTTTTTTCATGGTAAAAATAATCATATTTTTAAATATTTTATAATAATTATACTCAAAAGTATTTAAGTAAAATAATATACTAATATTATTTTATTATTTATAATCAAATATAATAATTATTTACACTTATTCAGTTTTAGTAAATTTTATCAAATATAGTAATAATTTATAATCATTAATCCTTAAAATAATGAATAACATATAGTCTTATACATCAAATTACCAATTGCAGAAACATAAGACACTTCATTTCTTCTCCATCATTTTCACCAGGCGCTGCTTAGAATTCACTTTGAAATGACTTTGTCCCTATTATTAAATCTCTCAAGTAAGCCTGTCAATCAAGCTTGCCCATTCGGATCCAAACCCTATTCATTTGTTTTCACCCCCGAGCCCAATTGTTTTTTGGGCTCAAGCTTTGGACAGGCCTTTGGGTTTCATTTGTTTTGTTCAAACCCAATTCATTTAAATATTTCAGGCTTCACGCAAAATAAAGTGACGAACAGAATTAAGTAATAGCTGTGTACAGGGGTACATACGGACCAGGTCGAGCCAAAATTAAGTTCACTTTGAATTTAGCTAAGATGAAAAATGACTCAGTTCGATTTAATTTGAGTTTGGTTTGATTTCGTAGTTTGAATCAATAATTCAAATTTGTAGCTTAATTCAATTCAAATTGAGGGTTTAAATGTATGATTTAAATTTATAACTCAAATTTGTGATTGATTGATAAAACGATATCGTTTTATTTAAATAATATTTAATTTTTTTTATTCGAGCTATATATTCGAATTGAACCGACTCATAAATTCGAATTGTCAATTTGAACTGTGAATTCAAAATGAATCAAGACACA
This sequence comes from Mangifera indica, assembly GCF_011075055.1. Classification (NCBI taxonomy): domain Eukaryota; kingdom Viridiplantae; phylum Streptophyta; class Magnoliopsida; order Sapindales; family Anacardiaceae; genus Mangifera; species Mangifera indica. Next base: position 3,403,586 of record NC_058140.1, on the reverse strand, counting down.
ATTTTGAACTACTAATTCTAGCTAAATACCTCCTAACTCAAATTATATTTGATTTAAAAAACGAGTTAAATCTTTTGATTTGAGTTTAGTTTGAATTTAAATTAAACGAATTTGAGTTGAATTGCCTTTTAAAACTGAGTTCACTTAGACCATATCTAACCCTAGATGTGTACGATAGGTGAGTAATTGGACATTTCAAACTTAAAGTACGAAGAACCTCGTTCATTCAAATTTGGGTAGGAAACAGTTATTTGTCCTTGAAATTTTGATTAGCAGTTATTAATTGAACTCTTTTTGGATGATATGGGCATTTATGATATTTTACCCATATTTTTCGTTAAAGGGAAATATTATATAAATAAATAAAATTTGTATATTTATTAATATAATTTGACATGATAATATTTAATTAAATTACTTTAAAGTATGAAAATTATGAATAATTACATTATTTAACCACCTATTACGATAGTTGGTTGCATGGATAAATTATAATTTTATTCTTAGTTAAAAATGGTGCATGGAGAGATAGTTGAAGAAAACTGAAACCCTCGGGTGAAGGTTTAATCTCTGAAACTGAAACATTAAAGAGGTATAGAGCTTGATTCAATTCCGGTTAATTCAATCTTGAAAGTTAGTTTAATTTGATTTAAATTTGTTTAATTCAAATTCAAATTAAATTTGAATTAAAAGATTTGGTTTATTTTTGAAACAAAACCAAACTTAATTTAGAAGAAATTCAGTTCGGTTTAATTTGAATTTATAATTTGAATCAATAATTCAACTTGATGGTTGAATTCGATTCTAATTTATTGTTTAGATAAGCTTGAATTCATATTTCAAATTGGTAGTTCGAATTTGTGCTTTGTTCAATTCAAACTCATGACTCGAATAAGTAATTTTATATATTTTTTAGGTAAAACGATATCATTTTATCAATGAGTCAAAAATTCAAACTATCAATTTGAATCACGAATTTGAACTATTAATTTGAATTATGAATTTGAGCTAAAAATCACCTATAAATTCGAACAATTGATTTAAACTATAAATTTAAATCGAATTCAAACTAAACTGAATTGAACTTGATCATTTTTAATTTTGATTCAATGAATTTGAATCTAGTTTGGGACAAAATATTTTTTATTTAAACTAAATTTGAATAAAAAAATTTTTGAGCTCAACCTTAATCGTCCTTACAGGGGCATTTGAGGACTATGTAGACTTTGTAATGGGACATTTAGTTTGGGTAATATTTTATTACCAAAATAATGAGGTTACCTTGAAGATAGATTATTGAAAAAATTACTGGGTATAAATGATTATTACGTTTAATAAAATTTGGTAAAAGTAGATGATATAAATAATTATTGTGTTTGGTTAAAAGATAATAAAAAATTACTAGTAAATTATTTTACTTAAATATCTTTGAATATAATTATTTTAAAATATTTTTTATATTATTTGTTATATTAATTAAAAATAAATTTATTTTTATCTTAAATAATTAATAAATAATAATATAATTATAATAAAATCAAAATTACCTTGATAATCTTTTAATACCTAAGGTAAATGTGGAAATCAGATTACCATCTATATTACCTATTACATCAGTAAAATAATTTACTAATAATTTTTTATTATCTTTAACTAAACACAATAATTATTTATACCTATCAAATTTTATCAAACATAATAATCATTTATACCTAATATTTTTTTAAATAATCTATTTCAAAATAATCTTTTTATTTTAATAATAAAATATTATCTAAACTAAATATCTCTTTTAAATAATAAAAAATAAATTACCAAGATAATCTTCAAAACATTCCAAACAAACACTCCCTAGGAGTTATCATAAATATATCCCAAACGTTCAAAACATGGTTTGTCCAAGCCTGTCACTCTCAGCGGAAAACCAGAAACCCGCCAAGTAACTAACAATAAATTAAAATTCTCAAAATTCCAAGTTAAAAACATTCCATCACTTTCTTCTCTTCTCTAAAAATTCCCAGAAGAAAATGGGGTTGAGATCTTCAGATAGAAAACTATCTTTCGATATTCTCAGCAACATCAATAATAACTTCCTTTTCGATGATGAAGAAGAAGATGATTCGCTTCCTCTTTTTCGTTCCACCACCGATCCCTCACAGAGCCGGACCAAATCCGATTCAGAAATCTCGCTTGTTCCGAAAATCCGGAGGAACAAAAAGCACAAAAAGAAAAAACCGGCGTCCTCGGGTTTCGCTGCCATCCCGGAAGATCCGGTATTGGATTCGGATGAGAGAATTGGGTGTGGGATTGTTTTTGGGAGCATAAGCGATTTGAATTGCCAGAGTAGTTATGGTGGGAGTGTGTGTACAGTGGTGACGGCGAGTTGTGAGAGTGGGAATAGTTTGAGTCAGAGGAATGTGAATGGGAGTGATGACTTGGCGGAGGAGAGTCCCTCCAAGAACCAACAGCGGTGGAATGCGGCGTTGCCTAATGGGAGTGTTGGTGGCAGTGATATTCTCACGAAGTCGGAGACGGCAGAGCTGTTGAATTGGAAGCCACTTATGGCAGATGATCCTCACTGTGAGAAAATGAAGATCCTTTTTGTAGTCCTTGTGTTTTGTTTGATTTTGTATAGGGGTATTTTATTTTATCTGATTGAGTTAATTATAGTGCAAGAAAAACTTATAGCGTAACACTATTGAATTAAGCTTATTTGTTTCGTTCAGTTATTGGTAGAAAATTCAGCGATTTGAGAGTTTGATGAATTGAATGATAGGTAATTTTGTGTTTTCTGGGTCTATTACTATCGTTTAAGGTTGGACATTGCACTAGTGTTAAAAGTTATGTCATCAAGATGGTTGTTGATATAAATATAATTTGGTGGTGATGCTGGGATTGATGACTAAAATGGCTGCCAAAATGAAAAGGTTTGTGTTTTTTAGAGGTAGGTGGAACAAGTGATCGCCGTCGGGATATTAGGAATGACTTAGGAGTTTGCTATAAAGTTTTAGATGCATGAGACAAATCATTGAAAATACGAAATGGGATAGGAGGACTCAGAGATTTTATTTTTGGTAGAGAAATCATAAACTTGTGATAGCTTGGATGGGTACAATGAACATAGGATTCATTTATTTGAGCTGAATTAATTGTAATTAGATTGGTTGTGCTTGGATATGTGTTTTTTAAAATTAATTAAATTATCAATGGGCAGCTTTCACAAATGATAGTTTCTGTATGCATATGTGATAGTTATTATGACAGACTGTTATCAAGCATTTCTCTCTTCTAGTTTCCCTTTGAATTTTTGCTATTTTTCCCTTCTAGGCACATATCCAATAGAGCATTCACCGTGGAAATACTTTTTGGGAGCAATGTATAGTGGAAATTCATTGCAGAGCACAACGACAATTGGTGGTGAGAAAGAACGGCAGAGAGTATATGATACCATTTTCCGCTTGCCATGGAGATGTGAGCTGGTAAGTTTGGTTTTTCCTTTTATACTCAAATAATAAGCGACTAATCTCTTAGGAAGTGATGTATAACTATTCAATGTTTTTTGCATGATTGAATCATTCATCTTTTTTTTTTTTTTTGGTTTACTTTCTGCTTCATTACATGTACAGAACCTTTGTAACTTCAAATTAGGAGTGCTACCAATTTTCTGAAATGATGCTCTGATTTAATTTGCGTAGGCTATTATTCTCTTTTGTCCTAGAAACACACTGGAACTTTTGAAGTTTGACACTGAAATGACATCCTGAATTAAGGCTTTGCAGTGATTAAATAGTTCAAAATCTGATTTATGCATGGGTACTTATGTTGTTGTGGTTGAGATTCTTGAGTATGATTCTTTTTTTTTTTTTTTTTTTCAGATTATTGATGTTGGCTTCTTTGTCTGCTTGGATTCATTTCTGTCATTGTTAACCATCATGCCAACAAGGATTCTGATGACTCTTTACAGGCTTGTAAGTAAAAGGTTCGTTTATATGTTCAGTCTTTTTGAAATAAGCTTAAATATCATATTTCTCTAATTCAATAATTTTAAGATTTATTTTGTAAACAATTAATGGTGTAGTATACATACATTTCTTCTTCCGGTTGAATGTGAAAATCCTTTTCCACACTATCATTGTAAATATTGATAAATGATGGCTCAAGACACAGAAAAGTTTCTTCAAGACAATTTATTTTTGTGGTATCTGCTTGATTGCGTATTTAAATTTATTGGGAGAAAATGTGTTTTTGGGTAATTTCCAATGACCTTCCCTTACATAGAAGGAAACTGTCAATTGCGCCCAAAAGCTTTTGAATTATAATGAGAGCTCCCCTTAAAAGAGTAATCAGTAAGGCATCAATGTAATTTTACACAAAATATATATTTGTTAAAAGAAGTTAAATTGCCTAATCTCCCTGAGGTGTGAGAATTAATTTTCTTTTAAAAGAATTTTTGGAATTATTAGAAGGCTTTTCCCTAAACTCAAGGGAGCGATTGCAAATCAACCATTCTTATCATTTTTATTTTGATAATACTGAAGTTTGTGAGGTTTGTTTCTCCAGTTGTTGTTGTGTCAGATTGATTTGTTGATCTGAGTTGTAAAGATATGGGAGATGTGTTGTGTGTTTTATGGTTATAGAATTTGATGGTTACAAGGTGGATAATAATTGGATAATTTTAATGAGGCTTGTAGAGGATAATTTGTTTCTCCTTGTTAACAGCAATCCAACCCAATGTTTTGAACTCACAAATCTATTATTTATTTGGATAAAATAACTTAAGATATTATGTAGTGAATTTTGCATACGGTCACTCGCTATACCATTCATAGATACTAAGCTTGGTGGAATCATTGGCAAGTTAGTTGTGTGCTCAATTTGGTTCTAGTGTAAAAATGTGTCTGTGTCAGCTTCAACATATAAATCATTAATTTTCACCTTCAACATATGAAAGAAGGTTCTCTCTTCACTTTCAGGGACTGGTTTTTGTAATATGAAGAGGAAACTCTGTTGTTTTAATCTGATATGATTACAAGTAGTTACTACTACTTTCAGAGATGGAAGATGCTTGTTTTCTTATCTTCCCTTTTCTAATGGATTTTTTGTGTTTGAGGGTTATGCTTGTTGGTTGGTTAAACAACTGAATCCTCCTACCTCTGTCTTTCTACATTTTAGAGTCATGGTATGATGAAATATTTATAGAGTAACCTAACCATGTTTGTGGCAGGCAGTTTGGTAGTCTTTCTACGGCTGTGCTCTGCGATTTTTCTTGCTTTGTTGTGCTGGCTTGTGGACTCACCCTTTTGGAGCGAACAGGTGTACTAAGGATTATTGTACTTTCTTCATTTGCGATTTTAGAACGATTGAATTATCCTGACCATGCCTGAAGTATTGCCAAACCAACCATTAATTTAACAACTTTGTAACAAGAACAATACTATATGTACCTACTTTGAGTATACAAATAGGTATATATGTATGTGCATCATCAGATAATTAGATATTATTTTATCTTTCATTTAAAACATCAAATCATATGATAATGCACGTAAGTGTATACTCATTTGTGTACTCAAGGTGGATATATATAGTTTTATTGTTATAACAAACACTATAACTTGGGCTTGTATGACTTTATCCCCATCTTTTGTCAGCTTACTGAAATGGTTATATTTATTGGGTGACTTAAAAAGCAACCACCAAACCAAAAAACAATTTATTTCAAAACAAGATGATAACAATAATACAGTCTACTGACTTTATTTTGTTTGTTTGTTTGTTTCTTGTTTATGGTTATTTCATTAGTAGCATTTTGTATGGTTGCATCTACTACTAGTGATAGCAACAGTATTATTCAACAGAAAACAATATGTCATGAGTTTGGGGGTAATTGGTGAATGTTTAGCCAGTGTGAGAGAAAGGGATTGTGCTCTAGGAAAGGTGGCTCCTTGGTTTTGTTCATTATTTTTGGCAATCATCATATGATGGTTTTTGGGTATTTATAATTTACTTGAAGGCAGTGGATTTGTTACTAGGTTTTTGGGTTTAGATCTGGGTTGGTGTTAAGTTGAGATAATTCCATAGGTTCGGTTGTGATTTTGGGGTTGTGGGATTTGGCTCTTGGGCATTTTGCTTCCTCTTCTGAAGGTGCTTAGAGAGAAAGGTAGGCAATTATGCGGTGACAAAATATGGTGGCCTTTGACCATGTCTCTAATTTTCAATTATTTCTACACAACTTTTCGCAAATAATAAAATATAAAATTTTGTATTTAATAATAGTCCACAATTAACAAAAAAAAAAATTGATAATTACTCTACATAATATCACTCAAATAAGACAAATTCATAAATTTTTAGAATTGTAGCTGCTCAGTCCCTTTAAATAAAGCAAACAGGAGTTCCTTCAAATTGAGAAATTTATGATGTCTCTGTATACTTACCTCATTCCAAAAAGAATTTCTTTGTGGAGGAAATCTCCACGGCCATTTCCCAAATTAAAATCTTATTGTTTTTTTTCCCCCTATTTTAACAGTCACTCTACCTGATTTTATACTGTAAATTTTGAAAATTTATGGCCTCCCCATCGCTACAAACATGTGCAAAATAATCCCATATATTTTCCCAGGCATTCAAGCACAAGAGGTGCAAAGCTTGGGTAAGAGAAAGAGAGATACTTGAAAGTGAGAGAACATTGGGTGTATTTGGGTTTTTGTTTGAGAGTTTTCTCCATATTTGTTAGTAAATTCTTCTTTAAACTTTGCCCATGGACATAGACTAAAAGCTGAACCATGCAATAATTGGTGGTTTGTGTGAATTCTTACTTTTCTTATTAACCTCTCCATTTAATATTTACAATAATTGGATAAACCAACAATTTGAGGAGACAGGGGCTCTCAATTCTGGGCATTCGAGACACCAGAAACCTCCCAAATCAGCCTAAACGTCTGCCTACAGCTAAGCTGCCCAAAACTCTAATTTTTTCCTTCCCCCTTTAATACTAAACTCTACCCTCTAAACTTAGGACATGTGTACCTAAAAACCTACCTCCTAACAGACTCATAGCCAAGTTGAGTTTTTTTTTTTTTTTTGTGTTTATAGTTTTCTCAAATCTCAACTTAAGTTATGAACTACTGTTGATGCATACTTATGCTATCCTTTGATTGGTTTGACCAGACGATGAATATCACTAATTTTTGTGTGCATTTTTTAATGTTGTATCTATTATTTCAGATATCAGCTTAATTTATCACATGATTCGGGGTCAAGGAACAATCAAACTCTATGTGGTGTATAATGTCTTGGAGGTCTGAAATATTTAATGAACTTTATTTTCTTGCTTCTTATGAATATGAATTTTTTAGTTTAAAACTTTTTCTTGAAGTTCAAGAAGAAGGTATTACTCAATTAAAAATTTCAAATTAGATAAACCGCTTGCTTTCCTAATGTTCTATGACTAATTGTTGTACTTACATATGGTATTACTATCTTTTCCAATTTTTATTACTTTATTTTAAAAAGGTTTCTGCTTGGTCAAAAGTTCAGTAATTTATTTCAATAAAGAAAAGAGAGATCATTGGCATGTTTTTCATCAGTTGGATTAAAATTAGTATGACAGACTGCCTGATATAATTTTATTAAAACTAAGATTTTGATAATAAGAGTAGCTGCATTTTAGAGAGGGAAATTGATTTCTATGAATAATTGGAGTTATTTATGTCTTTTGGGGAGATTGTAATAATTTGTACGGTCTTCTTATGTTCATGTAGGAATGATTCCTTAGTGCAATTTATATACTTCTGTGAACTGTTGGATTTTGTACTCTTTTTGGGCACCTAGTCAACAACTTTTTCTCCTTGCTATTTCATTTCTTTTATTATTTTTAATAGAAAGTATGTTTTTTATTTAATATATGTATATTAATTGAAGAAAAATAAATAAGAAAGTAACATTACCTGCACTATTTTCATATCATCAAGAAAGGGAAAAGAGAGAAATGACTTTATATGCTAATTGAAGGGATAGCCTGGCAAGAGTAAGTAGTTAATACAATTGTTTGGAATGAACTGTTATATGCATTAGACTGGACCTAGATCATGTACAGTGAACAGGCATAGATTTCTTTGACATCACCCTATCATATTTTTTTGTTAGCTGACTTCATTTCCTTCATGATTTGGCTGAAAGTGAAATTTCACTTTTTCTTAAACTTTCAGATGTTTGATAGACTGTTCCAAAATTTTGGTGGAGATGTAATGGAAACATTATTTTACTCAGCAGAAACACTTGCAAATTGTTCTGAAGAAGACAGGAACTCCTGTATTTGGAAATTCATTTATGATCTAGCATTAGCCACGGCTTCTTCAAATATCCTTTTGGTTGCTGTGATCTTTTTCTTTTTGTTGCTTACCTATTTTATTTTCCCAACTTGTCTCCTTGACACTTCCTACTCTGTCATTCTTTTGTTTTATTAGCTCACGCAATTACTTTATCGACTTGTATTGCTGCTCACAGTAATGCTTTGCTGGCATTACTGGTATCCAATAATTTTTCTGAGATAAAAGGCTATGTGTTCAAACGCTTCAGCAAGGAAAACATTCAATTTCTTGTGTATGCTGGTGAGTTAAACCTCTTTGCACTCATTTGTGTACGGTCTGATTAGATCATCAATGATACTGTCCTTTTTTTTTTTGTACCATTGTGTATAATAAATGCTTGCTTACTTTAGAGAATAACATTGCTTATGTTGGTTTATGTCTTGCGTGGAAAATTGTTTCCTTAATGTGCCACAATTTTATGGATGCACAAGAAAGTTAATGTGATTATTTGGTATAGTGTTGAGTTGATCAATTTTGAAGACACAGTCTGGCTTTGGGTCACTAAACTAATTTAGGAATTAAATCATTTTCACAATTCTAAGTCTTTCTTAAATTTGCCGGATCAGCATACTCTGACCAATTCATGAATCTTTATAATGAGAAATAGTGGCATCGGTCTGGTGTTGGGTGATAAGTAACCCTAGAATCCAAGTAAAATTTGAACATAAAACTGGTTAGATCTTGCAGTGAATCTAACTCCTTTCCCTGGGTAATACTGAACTGGAGTTGGTCAGACATACAGTTTTCTTTATATTCATTAAAACTATCATGTTTCTTTGCATGATCATGTTGAATTTTTGTACACGATCTTTTCTTTCCAATGACTATATTGCCTTCAAAGCCATAAGCTTAAGTATCTAATTAAATGAACTTTGGACCACAGAAACATGAGAATATTTGATGATATATTGACTGAAAGTAGAGAATGAGATCTGTGAGCAATTAAACTGGATCTTTGTATGTCTGCATAGCAAGCAAAACTGGATCTGCATCTTAATTTTCTTTTCCAAGTTTTTCAACGGCCAGACTAATGATAAATGGTAGAATAGATGGAAGAAGGATGGATTGAAGAATCCCTTACCAATGACCATGTTTGCACCATCTCCCTGTTGATTTTGACAGAAGCACTTATTGGTCTGGTCTCTCTGTGTCCTTCTCTTCACAATTGCCTGCCTGCTTTAGGTTAATGTACGGGTTACCATTTATTCCTACTTCTAGAATTCTAGTTCCTTGCTTATCTGTTTACAACCCAAATTTAGTGAATGGAAGGAGTTGCTACCTCTGTTTATGGTTAACTGAAATTTCTTTTAGTCTCTGTATCCAGTTTTCAGTTTTGTATGCATGTGAGATTCCAATTCGTTTAGACTATTGATAGTTGGGCTTTGTCCATCAAAGAGTGGATGCTGTCAAACAAACTACTTTGCATTGTAGAATCTCCTTGTTTCAGGGGACGAAAAATAGGACTGCTTTAAAATGGCTGGCTGGTGCTCATATTTCTCTGTTTTATTCATTTGATTGAACTTTCAGACGTTTTTGTAGTTTAATCCTGAGTGTCACTTATGTTATCTTACTGAACTGACTAATTAACTTTGTTTATATATTTTTGAACTAGTAGAAAGAGAAGAAGCTCAAAATTAAAAGATACTTCGACATTTTTGAGTCCTTAATCATTTTTATGCTCTTTGGTCTGTTGAGTAGTATATCTCATCTGCATTTGATAACTATAATATGTGTGATTAAGTGTTGAATATATATCTTACTTCTTTAGATTGGATAGTTTGTTTCTCAAGTGAGTGCTAATTTGTCTTCTCTATTGAAACATAAAAAATTGGAAAAACTATACCACTTTGCAGATGTGCAGTATAATTTCTCTAGACATTGGTTTGCGTCTTCTGTTCTGCGGCAGTATCAATAAGTTGATAAGCAACCTCCACATTGTAAATTTATAGTTTCTGTTCGGGGTTCATTTATGCAGTTCTAAAAATATTGTTTTGTTTTGCTCATGAACAGATTCAATTGAGAGATTTCACATCTTAGCGTTTCTCTTATTTGTTTTGGCGCAAAATATTCTAGAGGCTGAGGGTCCTTGGTTTAAAAGTTTTGTTATTGTAAGTTCACCTCAAATTTTCAGAACTCTATGGTGTAAAAGGTTTTCTGCATAACTTGTTTGGTTTTCTTATATGTCTTTGATTTTTACTCTACAGAACGCTCTTATGGTTTTCATAGGTGAAATGTTGGTAGATATTATAAAACATTCATTCCTTGCTAAATTCAATGGCATAAAACCTATTACATACTCTGAGTACCTAGAAGACCTCTGCAAACAGGTATATTCTGTATTATCATAATTTTTTTCTTAATGTATTTTTTGCTTTTTTTTTCCCCCCTCTTTTGATCGTTTGCTTATGTTGAAGACACTTTATCTTCTCTCAGACTTTGAATAGGAAAACTGAGGACGAGAAGAAAATCCTCACTTTTGTTCCTTTGGCACCAGCTTGTGTGGTAAGTACTATATACAGTTTGCATGGTGTTAATGATATTTAAGTACTGACATTTGTTATTTTGGTAACAATTCCGTCGATAGATCATGTCATGTCTGTACGCTTACTTCCTGAAACCATATATTCTTTTCTGATTAAAGGGAGTGGTTTCAGTTGGAGAACACTCAGTCCATAATTGGCAATGTTTTCGTTTTCAAATTTTGTGTTTTCTCCCTTATAAAATGCAAAATACTTATTCATGCATTTTCTTTTCTGTTTGTAAGAAAAGCATCAAATCTTGTGAGTCATTTAAGACTAGAGATAGCAAGACAGGAAATACAACTTTTCCTTGTTATTGCCATTGCAAGATTCATTTGTTAAAACCAAAAAGCATTTTTCAATTGGATTCTTTTTTTATTAAGTTTTTACAGGTTATCTTATTTTGAATTCTAAAACTTTAAGAATGTCAACAGGGTATTTTAATAAATATTTGTTAAAAAATATATAACATAAACAAGAAAACCTCTTCTGAACAAGTTTCCCTTTTATTTTTAGAAACAATGTTTATTGCATTTTTTCAATTCTTAAAAATCAAAATTTTAATTTCCAGATTTCATTGTAAGCTCATTCTTTAGAAACAAAAATGCAAAATAATATTAAGTTACTGCCCCTAGGATGCTGGCAATTTCAAAGCAATAACATTATCTTTTATGCTCATTAGCTAGAGTTTAAGAGATTATCACATTCTAGCTTGCATTATAACTACAAAGTCATATTACTCTTTGCTGTAGTCAATGAAAGAACAAAGAAATTTGGAACAGTGACTTCTGCTCACTTGGTTTTCATCTAACTAGATAGTTCAAATGATTTCTCAAGTCATTTAATTTAATTGTTTGTTTGAGGTCCTTTTTAGGTGAAGATTATACTTTCTTCTCTAAATTTTCAGGTCATCCGAGTATTAACTCCAGTTTTTGCTGCACACCTGCCCTGCAGTCCTCTTCCATGGAGGCTCTTCTGGATTTTCCTCTTGTCTTCCATAACCTATGTGATGCTCACAAGCCTTAAGGTGATGATTGGCATGGGTCTACAGAAACACGCTGCATGGTATGTTGAGAGGTGTCGGAAGAGAAAACACCATCTTCACTCTGATTAATTCAAGACATGCCTCCTACAAATATAGGAAATGGCATGTTCAGCTGGCACAATCTTCCTTCTGCCGAAACTGTTTATGGTTTGTAGAGAAACCTTCTTAGTTTACATGTTAGATGCTCGAAAGGCAGCCGTGCACACACAGCTAAAGCAGCCCTTTGTACAGTTTGAGATAATTTTTTGAGATAGCATTTGCTTCCAATTTTGATATAGAGAAACATTTCTTGATAATGAGAATCATAAGTTTATACAAATTTTTTACAAGGAAATTTTTCGTTTGAAATCAGAGTAATGTGAAGGAAATGAACTATCTCTATCTGGTGTAATATATTCCTTCATGCTAATCTAATTCATAGACTCTCCATTAATTATTCTTGCACAAAGATTTTTTTTTGTTTATCTAAATTGGATGACATTCCCTAATGTGAAACTAAGGTTGCAAATGAGGCAAGTCACAAATGAGTTGCTCGTAGTTCATGTTAAGTTGGGCTTGACTCGATTATTATGAAATCGAGTTCAAGGTAATTTTAACATTACATTTCAATTTAATTTTAATTTAACATAAAATTTGAGAAAAATATTTTTTTAAGACTAATAATGACAATGAATGAATAATAAGATTATTCTGTATAATTATATCTTTGTTATAAAATTTATATAACTAAAAAGAGAATTGAAAGAAAAATGAATGGAAAGGTGAAAGGCTGGAGTCGAATTAATAATCAATGTATGGATAGCAATTACAAATGAAGAGAGGAAGAGATATTATTTATACTAGTTTTGCCGCCTCCAGTCCATGAGATAAAGCCATTTTCTAAGGGCATTTAATGCAGTGCAGGCCACCCAAAGTCAATATTGCCTGTGCAGATGGCTTATTTCTTTGCCGGGTGGGAAAATTATGTTCATATGTAGGAGACCACCAAATAATTTAATGCGTTCCCACATCAAACATGAGAATGTGGTGGAAAATCCCCAATATATTTAACACCCCCTTTTATATTTTCATCACCTATAAATAATTATATTAATTTTATTAAAAAAATCTAATGAGATAAAAATCAAAATAAATAAATATAATTATTTAATATTTTATAAAATAATATTAAATATTCTTAAATTGTCTCATTAAAAACTTTATTAAAAAAATTCAATAGAACAAAATTTAGTAAAGAGAAAAAGAGTACAATACACATTTTATCTAATATATGATAAAATTAAAAAATTTATTCCTTTGATAATTGCTCTCCTTGATGAATGTTCTTTCTTTTTATAGCGGAATTAATTTAGTTTCCTATTGAATCGTTGCATTTCGATGTTATACATAAACTTTTTAAATATTAATGTTGGTAATATCTTGGTAAACAAATCTGCAAGATTCTCATTGTATAGTATTTATTTGACATCAATCTTTCTGCTCTGTTAGAGTTCATGAGTGTAAAAGAATTACAATAAGATATGTTTGACTCTGTCTTCTTTAATAAATCCACCTTTAATTTGAACAATACATGTTGCATTGTTTTCATATAATATGGAATGAGTGTTTGTTATAGAAGAAAGATTGTATACATTCTAGGTATGATGGATGATAGACTATACCCATATGCATTCTTGACTGGTTTCATTGAGAACTAGAATCTTTGAATGATTTGAAGACATTGCAACCAAAGTTTGTTTGGTGGACCGTCGAGATATTGCTGTGTCATTATGAGGGTTAGAAAGATCATCAACATCTGTATATTGAACCAAACTAGGATTTTTAGGGAAATAGGATAATCTCAAATCTCTAGTCCCATAAATGTAACAAAGTATATGTTTGATTTTGTTCTAATGGCAACGGGTTGGTGTAGAGCTAGATCAGACGAATAAATTGACTATAAATGATATATTTAGTATAATGCATTGGGCTAAATATAATAGAACTCCAATGACATTAAAATATGATACTTCAGGATCGAGTATCTTTTTATCTTCTACTTTAGGACGAAACAAGTTCTTTTTTGGATCGAGAGATCAAATAACTATTGGAGTGCTTAAAGGATAAACCTTATCCATATTAAAGTGTTTTAATAATATTTCAATATACACTGATTAATGGGTAAATATTTCATTTGAATTGTGCTAAATCTGTAAATTGGGACAACATTTTGTTTTTTTCAAATCTTTCAATTCAAATTCTTTTTTCAGATATTCAACAGTTTTTTAGAGCTTTTTAGGAGTTTTAATTAAATTCATGTTATCAATATAAACTGCTTTAATGACAAATCTTAATTTTGACTTTTTGATAAAGACACATAGACATATAATGCCATTCATATAGCCCTTTTTTTTTTTCAAATAGTCATTGAGGTAATTGTACCATATTCTTCCAGATTGTTTTAATCTATATAATGATTTTTGTAATTTAATTCAGTATATGCTTCTTGAGTTGACCTTTTTTACTTTAGACAATTTATATCCTTTAGGGACTTTCATATAAATTTTAGTGTCCAAGTTTTTATACAAATGAACAGTAACCATGTTCATTAGATGCATATGCTTAATCAAAGTATATACCTAGTCTTTGGGAAAAGTCTTGGGTTATAAGTCTGACTTTATATTTAGCAATATTATTTTTCTCATTTCTTTTTTTCATAAATACCCATTTATATCCATCAGGTTTACGTCCTTAGGTGTTAAAACTATTGACCTAAACACTAGATGTTTTGCTAGAGAAGCAAATTTTGTTTGAATTGCTTCTTCCTATTTAAGGCAATCATGTCTTTATTTGCACTTAACCCCAGTATATGGTTCAAAATCATCATTATTCATAATTTCAGTAGCTATTGCAAATGAGAATATATCATCAATGTTAAATGTTTCACGGTTACACATCTATTATGTATAAGCATAGTTTAAAGATATTTCAGTATTTTCATTTTTTTGTTCTTCAAAGATTTTGTACTACTTTAGGGGTTTATCCTACTTCAAGAGCTTGAGTCTCTTCAAGGATCATAACCTCTTGTGGAGCAATATTAAAAAGTGTAGATTTTTTTATTTATTTTAGGATTATTACGATTAATATTTGTTTGTTTATTTGTCTTTCTTTTTCGAGGAACAATGTCCTTTGATCCAACATGTCTACCACGTTTTTAATGTGTAATAGATTGATCAGTTACGACTTAAATGGATTATGTAACAATTACATTAATTCTTGTTAGTGCATTGACAGTTGGTATATGTGCTCTTGTCACTTTTGTCGCATCTACAAATGCATCAAGTGTTTGGTTGGTAATAAATTGTAAATGCACTATACTCTGCACTTCAATTTCACTATGGGATGTGAGAGTATTTAAATGAAACATGGTAGGTACATACCAAGTAAGTTCATGCCTAACTTTAGAAGACATTTTCTTTTCCCTAAACATAGGAATATTATCTCATCAAAGTGATAATTTACAAATCCTGCAGTAAAAAAATCACCTATTAATAGTTCAAGATATTTGATAATGGATGGTGAATCATATTTAACATAAATTCTCAAAACATATTGGGGCCCCATTTTGTGCATTTAGAAGACGTAATAAAGACATATACAACAAAACCAAATATCTTTAAATTAGAGATATCAGGTTAGTGATCAAAAACCAATTGTAGGGGAAAATATTGATGATAAGAAGAAGGTCGCAAACAAATTAACATTGCAACATGTAAATGACATGCTCCACATAGAAGTCGATAATTGAGTTCTTAGTAATAAAACACATGCAATTACTTGAAGTCATTTGGTGAGAAACTCAGCTAATCCATTCTGAGTGTGAACATGTATGACTGAATGTTTAATATCAATCCTTATAGACATACAATAATTATCAAATGTCTTGAATATAAATTCACCAACATTATCAAAGCATATTGACTTGATTAAATAATTTGTGAAATGTGTCTTTAATTTGATAATTTGTGTTAACAGTTTAGTAAATGCAACATTTCGAATTGACAATAAACAAAAATGAGACCATCGAACAAATGTATCAATTAAGACTATAAAATAATGAAATGACCTACTTGATAGATGAATGGGTCTACATATGTTCCCTTAAATTCTTTATAGGAATATTGGAGATTCAACTCTAATTTTGGAGGGAGATGGTTTGATTACCAATATACCTTATGTACAAGAGGTATAAAATTTTTCATTTGACAATAAAATTTTATGAGTTGTAATGTATGTCCATGTGAATTTTTAATAATTTTAAGCATCAATGTAGATTCTGGATAACCTAGATGGTTATGCCAAAACATAAAGACTTTTAGATTCGAGAACTTCTGATTCAATACTGCGTAGGTTTCAATTGTCTTTATGATTGTATAATATAATTTAGGTTATAAAACATACAATTTTTCTAGTATAAGTCTTCTTTTGGAGGTATTATCAGTTATACAGATAAATTTTACATCATTTTCACTTAAGATTTTAATGTGATAACCATTATTTCTTATATTTTTAAAACTAAGTAGATTTCTTCTAGAGCCACTTGAATATAATACATAATTGATGTTTAATTTGGTTCTATTTTTCAACAAAATTGTGGCTCTTTTAGAGACTTCAATTAGATTTATTGATCCTGATATAATATTTACTTTATCTTCAATTAGTGTTAAAGTTAAAAAAAATTTATTTTCCTTGAGAATTGTGTGCGTTGTTGCATTATTTACCAAACACATCTCTATTATCAACGTTTAAAGTCAACGCTTTAATTTTAGAGTCCATATCCTTTCATTTGAAAATTACGTTAGTCATAACATATACAAAATAGTGAAAGGAAGAAGAACATGATAATAAAATACAAAATAATATTCATAACTCCAAAATAATTATATATGATGAATTTTAGTTATAAAAAATCTTGGACATTCACGTCACTACTCAAATGACCCATATTTTATTTTTGAAAGAAGTCTTAATTTATTAGATCAACAAGATCTAAATCATCAATAAATTTAATTTTTATGGATGCTTAATATAAATCCACCTAATGTTTGTGTGTACTACATGTATATAACTAATGACATTTACACCCAAATCTATTATTTTATGGTTTACTCTGTGTTATTATTTATTTTGTTTCAGTCTTAGTCTACTTCTGGTGGCATGATTGATATTTTCTATTATAACCATATTCGAATTGAAAATTATTTCTTTTATGACCTTACACACACCTATGATAACTATTTTTAGTAGTTGTGTTCACTTCAAGAAACAATGCAGTGCTTATGGGGTGAGTTTGATGGTTTTTATTAACGAGAAAAATTAACTCAAATTTTTTTTTCCAATATTGCTATTATGGGAACGTATTATATAGAAAAATAAAAGATGGAAAATATTTTTTCTTCCACGTTATTTTAATCAGGGAAAGATTCTAAATATTACAGAGTTGTACTAAATTACAAAACCATTGAGAGTATTATTGAATCTAATGTTCAAATTTATCTTTTAAATTTCTCTATGAATTTAGTGGATTTATCATTATGTCTACATATTCCACTTGCAATCTATCAAGGATGTGACGCCTAAAAATAGTAGCATTGTATTTATCTTTTTGAGGCATTTTATTTAATTAATTTTTCAAGGGTCATATACTCAAGGTGGAGAGTCAGATAGAAAACTCATTTAATTATATTAATCCAATTTAAAGAATTTCATGTTCAAATATTGTCATATTCACAAAACTTTTAGTTTTAGAAAAATATATTGAGATTAATCTTTGAAACTTCATATTAAAATATTATTTCATATTTATAAAACAATTGGTTTTATAGGAAAAATATTGAGATTAATTTTTGAAACTTTAAATTCATATATCATCTCATATTTAAATTCATATATATATTCGCATAATTTTATAAATTTCAAAGTGTAAATTAGATATAATTATTATAATAAAAATAAATATTCAAATAATATTTAAGATTTTTAACTTAAATTTATGATTTTGTAAATTTTGAGTTATAAATAACATTCAAAACTTTAAATTCAAATTTATGATTTTATAAATTTTAAATTATAAATGATATTTAAAAGTTCTGATTATAAAATTTATATAACAAAAAAGAGAATCCAAAGAAAAATGAGTGAAAGATGAATGGCTGGAAATGAATTAATAATCAATGTACGGATGGCACTTACAAATGAAGAGAGGAGGGGATATTTGTACTACCTTTGCCGCCTCCAGTCCATGAGATAGAGATAAAGCAATTTTCCAAGGTGACTTAATGCAGGCCACCCAAAGTCAACATTGCCTGCCCAAATGGCTCATTTCTTTGCAGGGTGGAAAAATTATATGAAGCCACCAAATTATTTAATGCATTCCCACATCAGGGAGGACTATGTGTGGTGGAAGCAGGACTATGTGGTGGAAAATCCACCGTGTATTTAACAATCTTTAATTTTAATTTAAAAAAAAAAGGCTAATACCATAAACTACCACTATAATTTGACAAATCTACCACTATACTTCAATAATTCATCAATAAAATCTACCACCTTAGGTTTCAAAATCTCATGATGTATAAAAAAGAAAAGAAATGTTATGTGTATTTATAATGAATATTAATTTATATATTAATAATAATATGTTATAATGTGATTAAATATTATTTTATTTTTAATTAAAAAATATTTAATCATATGATAATATATTATTATTTATACTTAAATTAGTGTTTTATTTTTTATTTGGTTTATGTTAGAATTATTTTCTTACATCCCTTCAACGTATTAAAATGACAAAATTATCCCTATAACTTACCACTTACACCTTTTACTGACAGTTTTTTGAGTTTAATGGATAAAAGGGCAAATAAACATTTTATGTTAAAACACAAAATTATAATTAAATAAATTTTGGAAAAACAATTATAAAATAGAATATATTATTTACGATTATAGACGGTCTCCTTTGTGTATTATTGAAAAAAAAAATTATTTTTTATTTTTGGCTTTTATATTTGTAAAATATTTTATCTCGTACTTATTATTTAAAAATTATATTTGAAATTTACTTTTCAGTTAACAAATAAAATGTTAAAATAAATATAGCTACCTGTTTTTGATAAATTGTTTTAATTTTTATGCATTCTTCAAATAAACATTGTAATTTTTTTCTATCATGTTAAATGGATATAATGGTCAAATCTTAAAATTTCTATGGGCATATATGTAATTGCAGAAGATGGGGGCATTATGAAGAATATCGTGGTCTTTTCCTTGGTTAATTATTGTATTAAGAGTTTTTTCATTTTAGAAAAATCAGGGTTCTAACAATCTTAAAAAGACATTCCTAAGATAATAGATTGTTAAACACCTCCTTTTAAAAAATATTTTGTAAAAAATAAAATATATTTAATATTTAATATTATATTTAAAAAATTTAATTATTTTATGGATAATATTATGTGTATAAATTTTTTATATATAATTTGAATATATAAATTATATGTCATTATGCGTTTAGATTTTACTTTATCTTTAATTCAAAATCATTTAATTAGATAATGATACATTATTTGTGTATTTAAATTATATATATATATATATATATATATATAATTTTATTATTTTCTTAATATCAACATCAAAATTTGGTAATTGAAAATATAAATGTCTAATTATTGGGGTAATTTGTTAGTGTTTTATATTGAAGGGTTCTAATAAAATTACCTTAACGAAGTCCTAAATCCTAATGGAAGTTTTGTGTGATTGAATCTAAAATATAACTATTTTTATTTTTATTAGATATTATCCTTGCAATTTCATTATTAATAACCCCTAGTTTCAAAGTTCACTACTGTCTTTGTTTTTTTTTTTTTTTAATTTATAGTCCACTACTATCCCTATAAGCTTACTCTTGTTTTTTAAAATCAAATATTTATTTTTTATTAGAATTACTATAGTATCCTTGTTTTGAGAGCCTTTCCCTAGGCACTACTTTGAGGAAGATTCATAAAATATTTTTTGGATGCCCAATCAATAATTTATTTGTTTTATATTGAAGTGGTTAATTAATACAATTATATATATCTAGTTTTAAGCATTTAATTGTGTACTTTAATAATATTTTATCATATAATTATGTAATTATAAATTAATGATATAATAATATTCAATCATATGATTACACAATAATAAATACTTAATTAAATATTCAAAACTATATACATATAACATTGATAGGTTAAAAATTATGAAATACAATGTTTGGGTTATAAATAACTATTTCATAATTGATTAATTGTGTTACTTTAATATAAACAAAATTAATAGTTTAATCTAACATTAAATATTTAAATAAATTTCCCCCACTTTAATGGTAATTGAAAAAAAAAAGCTTATAGGGTAGCTTTTTATGGAAATATTAAAGGTGAGTGAGTTTGGTTTGAAGTAATTTTTTATTACAAAAATTGAAATATTACCATAAAAGATAAAAGTTTATATGTATAAATTATTATTGTGTTTAGTTTGATATAATAAAAATATATTAAGATATTATTTTACTTAAATATAATTAGTTATATTAATTGAAAATAATAGTATTTTTTCATAAAAAATCAATAAGTAACGACAAAATTATAACAAAATCAAAATTATCTTGATACTCTTTTATTTTTTTGGGTATGTACGTATTGTATAAACAAAAAGCAAATGAGACCCTATAAAAAAGACACTTGGAGACAACCTAAGCTCAACCTAACCTTTAACAAAATGAAATGATAGCCAAAGATTAGGACAATGCCACAAGACACCACATAAAACTTGAAACAGATAAGAAACAAACCCAAAAGAACCATCTCTTGAAGGTTTATCTAAGATCTTACAAAGATAGAATTTAAGAGACAGAACTTACAGAAAACCAAAATACCTATCCATATATAATCTAGGATAGAGTTGCTCAAACATTAACGCAGAAACCATCTAAACCTGTACAAACTATTTACAATAATTTTGATTGTATGGAGGGAGCTAGTCTAGGGAGCCATTTTCATATGCTAGGTAAATTTGTTGAAATGGTACAAAATTTTGAAGAACAGGAAAATAATAATATTAAAATATCTTTAAATTATGTTTATACACGGGAGATGTGGACCGTGAAACAGTTAACATTGATGATATATTCTTATTTGTAATAGCTACTGAAATTATGAATGATGATGATTTTGAACCATGTATTATGGTTGAGTGTAGAAAAAGACATGATTGAACTAAATGGGAAGAAGCCATTCGAGCAGAATTAGCTTCTTTAGCAAAATGTTAAGTGTTTGGGTCTGTAGTTCTAACACCTAAGGACATACAACTATTAGATATAAATAGATATCTGTGAGAAAAAAAAGAGAAAAATAAGATTGTTAGATATAAAGTTAGACTTGTAGCCCAAAGCTTTTCCTAAAGGCTAGGTATAGACTTTGACAAAACATATACACCTGTGATAGATATAATCACATTTAGATATTTAATCAGTTTAATAGTCTCTGAAGGACTGTATATACGTCTAATGGATGTAGTTATTTTTTATTTGTATAAAAACTTGGATATTGAAATTTATATGAAACTCCTTAAAGGATTTAAATTGTCTAAAGCAAAAAAGGTTAATTCAGAAGACATGTACTTAATTAAATTACAAAGATCATTGTACGGATTAAAACAATCTAAAAGAATGTGGTACAATTGCCTCAGTGAATATTTGAAAAAAGAGGATTATGTAAATTACCGTATACACTCATGTGTTTTTATCAAAAAGTTATAATTGAGATTTATCATTATAGCAGTTTATGTTGATAACATGAATTTAATTGAGACTCTTAAAGAGCTCTAAAAAACTATTGAATATCTGAAAAAGAAATTTGAGATGAAGGATTTGGAAAAAATAAAATATTGTCTGGGTTTGCAGATCAAACACAATTCAAATGAAATACTTATCTATCAATTAACATATATTAAAAAAATATTAAAACGCTTTAATATGGATAAAACTTATCCTTTGAGCACCCCAATAGTTGTTCGGTCTCTCAATCTGTAAATTGACCCATTTCATCCTAAAGAAGAAGAGGAAAAGATACTCGATCTTAATGCCATCGAAGCTCTGTTATATTTGACCAAATGCACTAGATCGGATATATCCTTTGTAGTCAATTTATTAGCCTGATTTAACTCTATACCAACCTATCGTCATTGGAATGAAATCAAATATATACTTCATTACCTATGTGGAACTAGAGATTTGTGATTATTTTATTTTATCAA
Organism: Mangifera indica; assembly: GCF_011075055.1. NCBI lineage: Eukaryota > Viridiplantae > Streptophyta > Magnoliopsida > Sapindales > Anacardiaceae > Mangifera > Mangifera indica. The sequence goes on along the minus strand of NC_058140.1, from coordinate 3,381,309 downwards.
ATCCCTTAAAAATCCTAGTTTGATTGGATATATAGATATTGGTTATCTTTATAACCCTCATAGAGCCTGTTTACAGATAGAATATGTTTTTACTTATAATGATACAACAACATCCTAACGCTTCACTAAATAGACTTTGGTTGCTACATCTTCAAATGATTCAAAGATTCCAGCTCTCTATGAAGCCAATCGAGAATGCATTGATTATGATCTGTCATCCATCATATCTTGAATACATGCGGTCTTCCTTTTATTTCCATATTATATGAAGACAATGCAACATATATTGGACACATCAAATGAGACAGAACTAAACATACTCACCGAAATTCTTTTACACTCATTAGTTCTAGCAGAGTCGAAAGATTAATGTCAAACAAATACAATCTAGTAAGAATTTTGCATATTTGTTCACCAAGACATTGTCGACATCAACATTTGAAAAGTTAGTGTATAACATCGATATGCGGCGGCGGCTCAACAGACAATTAAATTAATCTCACTACAAAAAGAGGGAACATTTCTCAAGGGCAACATTTATCAGAGGAAAATAATTTTTGAAGTTTATCACATATTGGACAAAATGTCTACTATACTTTTTTTCTCTTCAGTAGGTTTTTCTAGTAAAGTTTTTAATGAGACAATTTTAGCATATCCAACCCTACTTTATAAGACATTAAATAATTATGTTTCTTTATTTGGTTTTATCACATTGGATTTTTCTTTGGCAAAAATTAATGTAATTATCTGTAAGTAGTGAAAATATAAAGAAGAATGTTATAGTGTGTGGTGAATTTTTCCACCAGTGAAATGATGCTTACCTACCCTCATTTAATGTGGGTAGTGAATTCTTGACCTTCCACTAAGAGTTGTGTAAATTTATCTCATGTAATTGTTTTTGATTGGTTGTGGGGTGGTGTAAATGTAATATAAATAGCCCCTCATTTTTGTTTTACATATAGAAATTGGAAATGCTTGAGTTCCTTATTCTGTGTTCTATTTCTTCTCTCTCTCTCTTCATTTGCTCTTAATACCGTGTACACTTTCTTTCACTTCTCCTTTCCAATTATTAAAACTTATAACAAAGAGAACAATAAAGAATAAAGTAAAATTTTGAAGTTGTTTGATTTATTGATCCAAAGGCAAAGTTCACTATCATTAACTTTACAAGAACACTCTGACAATACAAATTGTTGTCACCTCGCCTATAAACAATTCTCCTATTTATAGAACAAGAGGAATGAACTATTGAACTATGTTGATAGTGCTTACCCCAACAAAATAGAAAATGTTGAGCAAATTATTGATTTTTAATACTCATTATTCTTCCACTATTTCGGATAGAAGATTTCTTACATGTTTTTATAGTCAACATGTGTGTATATAACATATTCAATCATTACATGTTGCTCGTATAATTAATCAGTCACTATATAACGGTTTCTTTACTACTTTTCTCGTACAATTCTCTCAGGAAAATCTAATCACACAACATTTCTAAATCCAAAGGGCATAACCTTTTGAAAATGGAAATCAAATTAGTTTATTAAACAGATCTGTAAATGTTTGTATTGCACACAAACTTTGAAGATGATTTGCATAAGAAAAATGTTATACTTATCCACTTTGAGTACATAAATAGATACATATTTGATGCGTGTCATTATGTGATTAAATGTTACTTTATCTTTAATTTAAAATCATCTAACATATATTAAATATATACCCATTTATGTATTTAAAGTATATACACATAGTTTTATTATTTGTATAAATCACAAGTCTACGTATCACCATTATTTACATATTTTCATGCAAATTAACTGGAATTGTTTAACTTTAGAATTAACCATATTGATTCAAATCAAATATATGTCTACACTCAAATCATCTTAATGTTTGAGTGATTGTGTGTGTTGCCATTTCAATTCTTGTTTAATTTCTTTTGTACAATAATTTACCACTTTTCAATTTGAAATATCATATACATTATTCATTTATAAAAAAAATTAACTTGTTAGGTTAAAACTCAATATTAACATTCAAGATTAACATGTTTAAATTGACATACTCAAATGGCACGTAATTGAGATTAACATAGTCTAAACAAATTTATCGAAAATGAAAATTTGAGAGATAATTGATAACAAACGACACTTTAAAAGAAAATCGAATAAAACAAACGAATGAGCTTTATATATGACAAGATTAATCATCATCATAATCGAGACGTCAACAAGTTATTGCAACTTAAGATATTATGAATTTGAAATCTTTAACCTTATGCCAATAATCGAGTTACCCAAAAATTAAAAATTTTGAAGTAAACAAATATATATACTAAAAGGTAATATTACTTAGACTAAGCAATTTAAAAATTCTAATTTAACAATATACTTCACTTGAGGGTTTGGATGATTGTAAAATACTAAAATGAGCTAATAAATTTAATGATAAAAAATCGTAAAAAACTCATCTAATTTCTAATTTTAGTTAAATTAGAAATTTATGATTATTAAAAAGGCCAAAGAACTTATTCCCAACCACGTTTTAGTCCATTCCTAGGCATCCATTCATGAGGTTTCAAAAACTCAAATATTCATCTATTTTCTAATTTTAGTTAAATTTTTCTGTTAGTTGTAAGTGTAAAATCATTATTTTATCATTAATATTAAAATAAATAAAATTATATCTCATTTTTCTCATTTTGTTTAAAAAACTAATAATATTCTCTCACCCAAAAGTTTGAAAACTTGCATTTCCCCCCTATTAGGGTTTGATATTTTCATTTAGACTTTCCAGGTATCAATCGGTTACAATTGTCAGTCATTCTTTTGTGCATTTCCCTCTCTGGTGGCTTCTCGGCATGGAAACCACCCACAATCTGATTGAAATGATTGGACAATGTCGTATGGACAAATCGATGTAACATTCCACGGATCTATGCATCATCTGACCATTTGTGCATAGGTTGGACAACACACAGACGACAACGCACAAACAATTGGATGATGCACAGATTGGTGTGATATCGCACAAATTTGTGCAACGTCTTTCAATTGTTTCAATCAGATTGTGGGTGGTTTCTAAGATGGAAAACCATTAGGGAGGGAAATGCACAGAAGACTAGCCAATGGTTGGAACCTATTGGTTGTCAGAAAGCCTAAATGAAAAAAATAAAAGCCTAATAGAGAGAAAATTTTAAGTTTTCAAACTTATGGGTAAAAAAAAATTATTAGTTTTTTAAATTAAGGAGAAAATTAAGATGTAATTTTATTTATTTTATTATTAATAATAAAAAAACAATTTTACCCTTATAACTAACAGAAAAGTTTAATTGAAATTAGGCGATAAGTGGTATTTGAGTTTTTAAAACCCTATGAGTGGATGTTTGGAAATGAACTAAAACTTGAGTGGGAATAAGTCCTATGGCCTGATTAAAAAAATTAAAGGTTGAAATTTACTATTTCAAGTGCATTTTAATTACATACCAAATTAAAAAAAAAAATTCCACATACAAATCAAATTCACATAAAATTAGGATAAAATCTTTAAAATAATACATAATTATTTTTATCATTAAAAAAATTTCTTTATTTTTTTATATTTAAATCAAAATATTGACTCCAACATATGGACATTCTTCAATCTTCGTCATATGCAGTGCACATATAAGGCCACAATTACGTAAGCTCTGTTTCATGATCTGCCAGTACACTCTTTCGATTAAATTATAATAAAACAAATTCTTTCCATTTTGATTCCTTATTTTTATACAAATAATTATTATTTTATATCAGTAATTTTATTCTTTCCATAATCTTTTCTCTCCTTTCGTCTTCTTTAATTCACAAACAAACCCTTTTGCAGTCCTTACATCTTCTTCCTTTTACTCTCACCACAATCAAACCCTTCAAATACCTTAAAAATGGTACCATTTTTTGCATAATTTGATTGTGTTTTACCCTCAGGTTATTGAATCTTGAGTGTTTAGCAGGTGGGATATAAGTTGATAATAATGAAGAAGAAGACCGGCGGCGGTGGCGATTGGCTGAGCACACTTTTGCACTGCGAGTTCTTCCTTTCTTGTATTGAACATCAACAACTAAGAAAGAATGAAAAGAACGTTTTTTGTATCGACTGTAATCTCGATTTTTGCCGGCACTGTGAGGCGGCTCACGGCCTCCATCGCCGTCTCCAGATCTGCAAATATGTTTATCAGGATGTTGTTCGGCTCCAAGACATGCAAAAACATCTCGATTGCTCCAAAATTCAGGTTGGTTTTTACCAATTTATGCAATTTGAGTACAATTTTATATAATTTGATTGAACTTGTTTGGTTTCGCAGACATATAAAATCAATGGCGAAAAGGCTGTGCACTTGAATCCTCGCCCTCAATTGAAAGACGCAAAGCCATCAACGAAATCGAAGATGGGTGCCTCATGTGAAGCCTGCGGAAGATATCTTCAAGACTTGCCGAACCGTTTTTGTTCAATCGCTTGCAAGGTTTTTAATTAACTAAACTCAGAATTCAAACAATTTCTTCAACTTCATTTTGCAGTTCCAATTTGGATAATCTTAACAACGCTGTGATGGACTTTACAGGTTTATGTAGTTTCAGTGAAGCCAAAAGATGAAAGCCATAAAATAATATCAATCCCAATCCATGAATGCAATGATCTTTCATGGAAGAAAAACTACAACAATTCAGAAAATAGTTCAAGTGGTAAAGATTCGTCTCTTTCTTTAACTGATCCATCTGATGAGAGTCAAGGCATTATGTTAAATTCAGGATTGAAGCCAAGGAAGCAATTGCACAAGAGAAAAGGCATCCCTCACAGAGCTCCCTTATGTTAAAATCGAATCATTTCATCCTAAATATCTCTTTATTATTCATGTTTAAAATTAAAAAAAAAAACCCAGCTATAATATTTTATATATTATCATGAACTCATTTTAGGATCTTGTTTTGATCTTTAAATTATCTCTTAATCAAAATTTAAAGTTCAATAAGAAAAGAATCCTAACATTAAGATAAAGGATTTGCTTTTTGGGTGTATAGGAAAAGTGGGTTGATTTGATTTGATTAGATTATACTTGATTATAGTTTTTCTTTTGTATTATTGATTGAATTATACATTTTTCATATGCCTTCAATATAATTATTAGTCTTACATTTTAATGTGATTTGGTTAGTATAATGGTCATTTTCGATAGGAATGTTTTGAATAATGATAACATGAGTATGTTCACTTTATTTTTCTTTTTCTTTTTGTATTTATATTCTGATTGGTTGACCGTCATAGATAGAGAGATTTATCTAAATCTCTATCAAATCAATGGCAATGTCACATTCAATTAGGTCATTGATAGAATGGCCCTCATGTCCTTATGTTATGGCAAAAATTGTTAGTTTTATATGAAAATGGCAGACAAATGAGCAGCAAAAAGATGCCGAGTAAATGGGTAATTTATAATGTGCATGCATGTTGCACATGGAACTTGATGACTTAGCTTTCTTCTCAAATGGTCATATTCAAGTGATTGTAGACCAACTTTGTTCCATTGTCATTCTTTTCGCTACTTTGAGGTATAAATATATTTAATTTCAATAAAAAATAATTATAATTTAAATGTATCTTCAAATACATTAGACTTAGATGAATATAAAATAAATTTAAATCTTACATCTTATTAAAGTTTGAGTTCACACAGTATAGGAACATAAAACTTTTTCAGATTTTGGCTAAATTTTGTCCCTACACGATCGGCTTGGCATGTGCATCCTTTTCATATTTAAATATTTTCAATTAGATTTTGTTCAAATTATGTTTCATATTAAATTTAATGAAAGCCACAAAGCTTAATTGAGCTGTCAATATACAGGGATGGTAATTGGTTATGGGGTGGAGTAATTGAAATAAAGTTACTTAAATTTTATTATTTGACATATATAGAAGCCAAATAAATTATTTAGAAGTAAGGGGAGTGGCAAAAGAAATTGGTTTTTAGCACCCATCTAATTATACTTCCCCCATTTTTTATTTTTTATTTTTGTGATAGGCTTATACCTTAATTTAAATAACTAGAAGTAATTGTATAATTTTTAAATACATTCGTACTTTATTTTATATATTTGTTTTAATTTTTGACATTGAAAGTTATGTAAATCCTAACCCTAAATTTTAACAACGTAATCCTAAATTTTTTTATAATTGTTGAAACCTTGTGTTTTATTTCAAATACTTCTTTGTTTGATGAAAATATAATACTAAAACTAGGGAAAAAAGGGGATGAATCTAAATATGATTTTGAACTAGAGAAAATAAGTTAAAATTAACATATAGGGAGAAAAGGTGAAAGAAAAAAAACCTAATTAAGAGTTTCATCTTCCCAGACGAGATCTTTGTTAGTCGGAGTTTCAGAGAAAGGGAGGGAGATTAACGGAGCATAGTGATGCAATGGGGACTCTCTGTCACCAACAATGATGCCGAAGATTGAAAGCTAAACTTTAAGAGGGAAATGTCATTTTCTAAAACTTAGTCTAGGGAGAAAATTTTTCATTTTTAGGTTAGGAGGGGAAAAATAGATTAAAATTTAAAGAGCTAACGTTACGTTAACTTTAACAGTTTATAAATAAGTCTTTTGGCCCATCGTTTTATTGCAAATGATTTGTCAGTGATAGACTGATGCTTAATTTTAATTTAAAAAAAATAAAAAGCACACAGTCCTTTTGACAAATTTGTATGCTTTAATTAGGAAAAGTCTGGGAGGTGGGATAGATGGAATCCATACTGAAATTTCAATGCGTTTTTTGCATATTCAGTTTGCTTAGCAAAAATACTTTCATGGGTTTGCTTTTGCCAAAGGATTTATTCCCACCCAAAATTTTGATATATTCCCAAAGTCAGACCTACGAGATTTGAAAATCCAAAGTCTCACTCATAAGGTAACTGCTGTTAAAATTTTCTATTAGAGATAAGAGTAAAATTATTATTTTACCACTAATATTTAAAAAATATAAAATTCATTATATTTCCTCTCTAAGTTTTAAAAACTAACACATCACCTATGTTTAAATTTTTCTAACTTTGAAAAGTCACAATCTCCCCCCCCCTTCAAAACCTAAGGTTTTTTCCTTCACCCCTCTGGCCCTCATCTCCAATGCCAACGACCTTTCCTCTCCAGCTTAAAACGTTGGTCAGAGACAAAGAGATCTAGAGAGGAGAGGGGTTGGCCTACGTTTTAGGGTGGAGAGGGAAGATGGTTAGTGTTAGAGATGGTGGTTGAAGGGCAGAAGAATTTGGAGAAAAACTATGATTTTTCAAAGTTAGAAAACTTTAGATGAGTGTGAAATTATTAGTTTTTAAAACTTATGAGAAAAATATAATAAATTTTATATTTTTTAATATTATTTATAAAATAATAATTTTATTCTTATCTCTAATAAAAAATTTTAATCCTAGTTGGCCTATTAATAAGATTTTAGATTTTTAAAATATGGTGGATAACACTTTGGAAGCGCATTAAAATTTGAGTGTGAAATAGTCCTTTGTGCCGTTTGCTTTTTCTTCCATTATTTTCTCCAATCTTGACTTGAATGGCTGCCGCCAAATATATGCACAGTAAGGGAAGGCGATTGTTCTGTTCTTTCATATAAATTGCATCAATTAGCGTTGGAATTTTCTGACTTTTAAAATTTGACTTTATCATTTTAGCCTGAATTGGGGTTGGAATTTTATTCTTCTAGATTAAATTATTAATTCTAGGCTCAACTTCAAAAGATATTCATGATCACATTTGCACATGACCATATGTAAAGTCTTGATTTTGAAACTTTTGATATTTGACTAAAATATAGGCAAGTTATGTTGGGCATCCTATTGTCAAAAACACTTGGAAATTTTAATTAAAACTACATTTCAAGTTTCCATGGATTGAAATTTGAACGCACACATTAGCATCTTACGGTATATTACTTTAAAGTTAGAGAAATTAACAGTGGGTTATTGGACTAATATCTTCAAATATTATTGTATCTTATTCCCCAAAGAGATCATCGAGTTCTTTCAAGTCAGATTCCTTGGAGAAATATGGTTTCTTTCTTGATTTCCTTAGTCTATTTTTTTTTAAAATTACATTTTATATGTTTTATTGTTACCAAACACGCTTTGAATGAACAAACAATGTATATATTATTTAAACTCTTTTTTTTTAAGATTTTTTTGTTTTTTGTTTAATTTTAAAGATTCATCCAAATTCATTCAATATAATATCTAAAATTTATTAATAATATGGAGATATTAATATATATTTTAGAGATTAAATTATTAAAAGTGTTGATAAATTTGAAGGTTAAAATAATAATATTTTTGAAATCAACTAATGTTCTTGATAAAAGGTAAAATATAGAAGTCAAAAGTAGAGATAATAGTTTTAGTCTGAATTAGGGTTCTCGACCCATCTTAACCCTAAAGAGAGATGATTCTCTAAAAGAAATGGAAAAGAGAAAGGGAATAAAAATAAAAAATTTCTCTACAATTGAGATGAAAATACATATATGTCCCCTCTTTGTCCCTTTATATCATTATATTTGCTTAATATACTAATATATCATCATAGTTTTAAATTATTTATATTTTTTTATTATATATATTAAGATGGTTAACATATATTATTTGTGACATTTAAAATAGTGGATTGATTTTAGTTTTACTTAATTTTATTGTTTAATATATTTTTGTTGTGTATAAAGGGCATAGAGAAAAGATTTTTTTTTTGTAGGTACATGGATGAGAAGATTTTTTTTCAGTGGGTAAGAGATGGAGAATCTTTATCATCATCTTAACAGGAATGAAGATTGATATTCTATGTGGGGACGAGGAGAAAGGATAAGGTATTCCGCTCCACTCCTCCCCATTAGGGATGACAACGGGGAGGGGCGGGGAGGGGATCTCAATCCCCGTCCCCATCCCCGCTACGGGGATGAAAATGATTCCCCATCCCCTCCTCGTTCCCGCGGGGAAAAATCCTCTCCTTGTACCCGCAAAAAAAAAAAATCTTTTTTTATCTTGTAAATACAATATAAATATATTAAATAACAAAATTAAGCAAAATTAAAATTAATCTACTATTTTAAATATCATAAATATAATATATTAACTCATTTAATATACACAACAAAAATTTAAATAAATTTGAAAAACATAAATAATTTAAGACTATAAAAATATATTAGTATTTTAAATAAATATATTAATATAAATGGACGGGGATAGGGGCGGGGAGGGGAAGGGTCGGGGCGAGGAGGGGACACATGTATCCCCATCCCTGGCCCATCCCCGATTGCGGGGATTTTTTTCATCCCCGTCCCTGTCCCCTTCCCCATTTCTATCAGAGAATCTCCTCCCCGTTAGGGTCGGGGCCCCTAGAGTCGGGCCCAAATTTCCATCCCTACTCCCCATTATCATCCCTAGCTAGAACTACATTTTCAAAATCAATGATATTAATTTATATCAATTCTAATTTTTTATGTTAGGGAATTTTTCTCTGTATATGTTGTTAATACAATAAAATTGAATGTACATAACATTGTTCTAATATAATAAAACTATGTACATTTAATTTTAAGTATTTAAATAATATATCATTATATAATTAAATATTTAACATAATGTTTATACATATAATGTTACCTATTAATACGTGTCGTTTGTACATGTAATATCTTCTTTAATTAATATTAAAAAAAATCAAAGATTGAAATATACGAGAGCTTGAAGAAAAAGGTAGAAATTGAGAAAAATAGGTAGGACAAAGATTTGACTATTTACTAGAAGAAAGGGGGCTCTCGTGGCAAATACAAAATAAAATGGATTAATTAAAATTTCCAATATCAATGGGGGCATGAGCCCTTACTCGGCCCTGAGTGGCTTTGAACCAGCATATCATATCAACAGAATACTGATTTAGCTTTCAATAACAAATAAAGCTTGTAAGACCTTCCATAAAGATTTTCGTAGCATTTAGATGAGAGTTTATGATATTTGTTTTGGGAGAAAATGAGAGAAAATTGAAGAAATTTTTAAATAGTAAATTTCAGAAGATACCGTTTTCATGCCTCAAGCGAACAGTAATTTTCACGACACTATTCACTCACGGTGAAACAGTGCATAATCAAAATGTCACTGTTCATTTTAATTGAACAGTTATTAAGCCACTGTTCACTTGAAAGTAAATAGTGACTTCGTGGTGCACTGTTCACCACCAGTAAACAGCCTGCAAGATCATTTAAAAAAGGTATTTTCGTCCTTTTACGTGATTAGGGCATTTTTGCCTTATATGAAAAATTTCGGACACTTTAGTTTTGAGTTTATCATAACATTTAATTTAATCACCCTATTTTATTACTTGGCCAATCAAAGCAAATAATGATTCGGAGTAATTTCTTATTTTCCGAACCAAATCTTCTTTCTTGCTTGGAAATTTGTTATTTCATCTCTTGTTCATGAGTTTCTATTCTCTTGTTATTTATTTTAAGGCTTTTATTTTGCTTCTTCTTTTATTTAAGCTTATAAAAGAATAAGCAAAAGTTCATTCCTACAACTTACATGTCAATTACGCTTCAAAATGACAAGTAAATGATATCCTTGGTACTCTTCAGGATTAAGCTTCTTAGCAATATCCAGAGCTTTTGCAGACAACCGTTGGCAGACTTCATCCATAACTCCACTCCCAAAATGCTTGGAGATAATATCTTCAGTGTTCGATCTCAATATCATCGTCGCCAAAAGCACATTTGTGAGAAAGGCATCCATCATCAATTTGGATTCCATCATCTCCATTCTCACCAGGCTAAAACTCCCATTTCCTTCTACTATCTCTCTCATTTCTTCAGGAGTTGCAGTGTGCAATGGCAGGTTGAACGAGTCCACCTCTTCTTCACTTATCACTCCCTGTGCTTATGATTCAGGTTACTAAAGGCAGCGATGTTATGCGTATCCAATTCGAGTACGCAAGTGTTACTCCATTTTTAATTTAAAATCATCATATCACTTGATGACACACATCTAATATATACTTATTTTTGAACTCAAATGGTATGTATAATTTTATCATAAATAGAATAATACTGAGTAGGAAAAAGTGAAACTAAAACTTACTTTCTCGGCCAAATCCATGAGGGAGGCCCCAAGAAGGTCATACAAGAGACCTACTGGCTGCTTAGAATGGCACATTCCAGATTCAATTCCACTCAAGATTAACGCCATCATTCCTCCAAACACAATCTCTTTAGCTCTAGCTTCTAAAAACATCCCCATATCTTCTGCAAATTGAGCTGCATATGCATCATAAACTTCACTTCCTGCATTTGTATAATGAACCCTCCCTTTGTTCCAAGCTGGAGAATTCTTGTCCAAACACTCATCAGGAACCTTAGAAAGCCAGTGCAATGCACTAGATGAATGAAAAAAATGAATGGAAGACTCTGGAAATAGCCGGCCGTGGAAAGAACCTGGCACGGCGGCCGCAAAGTATTGCCCGTTTGGAGGGAGAGAAGCGAAAAGGGTATTGAAATCATTCGATGTAAGATCATTGAAATATACTAAGAATTCAGGAATTTCAGAGTCAAGGCTGAGGGATTGGTATTTTTGTTTGATAGAGTCAAGTATGTTTTGGACGGCGATGAATGTGTTGGGTCCGGTTGAGCATCCCAAATCTACAATAGAAAATGCATTTGATGTCAAAGAGAGCTTTGTTAAATCGAGCTCCTTAGAAATTGCTTCATCAATTATGTCCTTGGCGGCCTCGATGCTTGCTCTCTGTGGAACAATAAATCAGATAAAAATTTAAGACGTTGAAGGAAAGTTTCAACATGAAATTATTTGTGTATGCTCATGAATTCGTTTCCATAGATTCAAATAGATGAGTACATAAATATGAACACCTGGGAAGATGAATTATTAGAGCAGCTGTAAGCTCCTTTTCCCCCATTCATGGTGTAAGATTCTGGTTCTCTGGAGCTTCTGTTGTTGCTCATCCTTCTCTTGATTTTATCGAAGTCTTTGATGTTTTCTTTCCCATTTTCATTATAAGGAGAATGAACCCATTTAAGCAAATGATGAAAACAAAGAGGTGAGGGTCCGATGATAACTATCCCTGATTGGAAATATCGAAATATCATGAAGTATGTGCAGTGGAGTTCTGTTTTTTCAGTCATTTTATTGAATAATGAACTCTATGTTGTGACTTCTTCAAGATTCTGGACAAAAATAAAAATAAACCAATCCTGACCTCCTAATACTAAATTAAAATTCTTTTAAGGTTATAGGAATATTTGATATGTCATGCATTTTGAATCCATAGAGTTCCTCAAATTATCTGCATTAAAGTGACATACATTCCTCCTCTTAAACCTCTCCGATTAAATTCAAGTGCTTGCTTGAAGATACAAATTTATCAGCCAACTCCCACATTTGGGAACTAAAATTATAATGAAAGGGAATGAGGGAATGTTGGAGCCATAGGCTTGGAATATGTAAATCTCACATTGGGGGAATGTTGGAACCATGAGCTAACCAACAAGAAGAGCTGTATGGCAAAATTTCAACCGCTATGTAATGAAGTCCTACTAGAAGAAACATTGGGAAGAAAAAGTAAAATGAAAGGGTATAGGGGAATGTTCGAACCATGGGCTTGGAATACATGAGTCTCACATCGGGAAGTAAAAGAAAAATTAATGAGAAGGTATGGGAGAATGTTGGAACCAGGGACTAACCAAGAAGAAGAGTTGTATGGCAAGTGTCAAATGGGATGTAATGAAGTCCCACATTGGGAAGTAAAAAATAAATGAAAGAGTATGGGGCATGTTGGACCATAGGCTTGAAATATGTAAGTCCCACATTAAGAATTGAAAGAGAAATGAAAGGGTAAAGGGGAATGTCAGAACCGTGGAGTAGCCAAGGAAAAGAGTTGTACGACAAGTATCAATTAAGATGTAATGCAGGGAGCCTTGGAACCATGGTTTACCATGAAAAAAAATTATATGGCAAGTGACAAATGTTAAAGGTAGCTTAATTACACTGGAGAAGATTGAAATATGTAAAAGTCTCACTTTAAGAAATAAAAGAGTGTATTATATATTAGATATCCAAACTAGATTTGCTTTAACTATAATTAATAGTCCTAAAAGGATTTAAATTTCTAAGACCTAATTTTCCTTTTCTCTAATTATTAATCCTCATGAATTCTTCTAGTACTATGTGTATAAACAATATATATAATTTTATGTACAAACAAAGATATGTCATCATGTGACTGAATAGCTTTAAATTAAAGATAAAATAATACCCAATTATCTAATGACATATCATTATTTATATATAAAATTATATAATTTTATTGTATGATAAATGGACTATTTAAATAGAATAATACAAAAAAAGACGTAAAAGAAATTGTATGAACATGAGATGTATTAGAAAAAGTAAACTGAGGACTAATTTCCGAGTGCTATATTTTGATCATCGATGACTTTTAATCATCAATAATGTGGTAAATTTATCCTTCAACCTCATAATTAAACTTAAATGCAATACGTAATAACTACTAGTAAAATAAAAATTGAATAAATAAAAATTTAATAACTAAAAAGAGATTAACTTTAATTGGGATTGGCCCGATTGATTAGTTTGCTCTGGGTTTTAAAACATTGATCTTAGCCACATATTTTGTAATGGACTTTGATCCAAAGCAAATTAAGATGAAATAATTCGAAAGTCAAACTTATTTTTTTAATTTATATCTATGTTGTACATAAATGATACATTCCTATTCCTATTATTGTAAAACGTAATGTTATGTGTATATACTTTTAATATATAATTTAGATATATAAATATTATGTTATCATGCGATTAAATGTTATTTTATCTATACTTTAAAATTATCTAATCACATAATAATACATTATCTGTATACCTAAATTATGTGTCAAAAGTATCTATGCATAGTTTTAGGATATTGCAAAATATTATTATTATTATTATTATTTATAACGCTTCAAAATGACAACTAATTCATGTCCTTTAAGCTCATCCCAGTTAAAATTCTTAGTAATCTCTAAAGCATTCGCAGTGAACTGCTGACAAAGTATATCCATAATTCCACTCCCAAAATGCTTGGTGATGATATCTTCATGCCCTGATCTTAACATTCTTGTCCACCAATTCACATTTGTGATTTCATCACCATAATTTCTCTTTAATATTGACTCTATCATCTCCATTTTCACCACCCTGAAATTCCCATTTCTTTCCACTGCCTCTCTCAATACCTCAGGATTGACAACATATATAGGCATGTTGAAGGACTCTACTTGTTCTTCATTGATTACGTCCTGTAATTGTAAGTTTATGGTTAGATATTTTAGCATAATAATTTTCTTCATATATAAACTCATTCACTACTTTTGGGTCTACAAATATAAATCTAAAATATTGATCCTACACAATAGGAGCATTTTCATTTTGTTTGGTTGTCTTACATCATTAGAAAAGAGACTAGGTGTTAATATATAAGCACAAGAAAAAATCTCAACCTTCA